>NW_027050867.1:0-26962 GCF_954871325.1 Gordionus sp. m RMFG-2023 | reverse complement strand
ATATTAGTAGACACCAGGAGCTTAGCCAGGAATTTGCTTGGGAGTGGGGGTGGGGGGGGGGTTAATTTTTATAAAAATAATTCAAAAATTTCTCCTTAAATAAATATTGAACATCAAAAATTTTGTAAATTTATATATTAGGATTAATGACTAGAAAAATAACAATTACTAATATATTAATAATCTGTAAATAAACATCAAATATACTTTCTAAATAAAATAAATATAATTTTATTCACCGAAATTCTTTTATAATGACTAGATGTATATAAATAGCATATAATCAACCCATTTGCTTTAAAAAAATTCAAAAATAATTTTGACAATTGTCATTTTTTTATGATACACCTTAACTGAAATTTTAATTTAACATATTTTTACCCATTTGCCAAAATTCAAAAATAACGATTATGACAATTGTCACTTTTTTTTATGGTACATAATCACTTAAAAATATAACGATGACAAATGCCAGTGCATTAATAATAGTAAGTCAGAGCATTATAATTAAAAGAAGCTACCCTCTTATAATTTGAATATCTACTAAATTTTATTATTATATATATTGGAGTCAACCCTAGTCTTGGTCGAAAAAAATGATCAGGATAATGGATGAGGTGAAAAAAAGAACATAAACCTTAGATCTTCCTTTAAAAAACGACCCATATTTTGGATCGGATCCAATAAAACGACCATACCTTTGGGTTGAAGTCGTAAAAAATGACCCGTTTGAGTCTGAGTCGAAAAAACGACACAACTATTCGTTTTCCAGTTGACTTAAGTATATAACTCGTATAACGACTCAAGTTGGAAGTCTAAAGTTAAAGAAAAATGTTTTATAAATTAATAATAACTAATTTAAAATCTCCGTCCTTAAGTCGACTCAAGTTCATAGAACTATTCGTCCTCTAATCGACTCAACAATATAATTTGTATTCACGACTCAAATTGGATGTCTAAAGTAAAAAAATGTAAATAACAGAACAAATATCTTAAATAATAATAACTAATATGAAATATTAGCACTCTAGTCGACTCAAATTGACGACTCAAGTTCATTGAACTATTCGTCCTCAAAAATATAATTTGTATTCACGACTCAAATTGGATGTCTAAAGTAAAAAAATGTAAATGACAGAACAAATATCTTAGATAATAATAACTAATTTGAAATATTAGCACTCTAGTCGACTCAAATTGACGACTCAAGTTCATAGAACTATTCGTCCTCTAGTCGACTCAACTATATAATTTGTATTCACGACTCATGAAAGTCTAGAGTAAAAAAATGTAAAATACAAAAAATATCTTAATTAATAATAAATAATCCTCGTCCTCTAATCGACTCAAGTACTAGAGGACGAATATTTTATGAACTTGAGTTTACGACTTGAGTTCATAACTCGAGTTAACTTGAATTTGAGTTAGTCGACATATTCGACTAACGACTCGAGACTCTGGGTCAGAGTTGGATGAACTCGACTTTTTAACAACACCAGGGAAGGAGTTATTAATTGGGGAAACCCCAAAAATGAAGTATTATATTTAATTTATAACAAGAGTTATTCATATAACTATAATATAACAATTTTTAAGGTTCTTTTTAATGTACAAAACCTCTCAAGACCAATTAGAATTATATTTTTATAGTATTCGTAGCAAGAGTGGATTTAATGATAATCCATCAGCATATCAGGTTCGATCTGCTTCGCATTTCATTAATGGCAAAATTGGATGCAACAATTACAGGATCGATCTGCTTCGCATTTCATTAATGGCAAAATTGGATGCAACAATTACAGGAAATTGCATTTCCTTAGACAATACACATTTAATATGTTCAAATTTTCAAAATAACATGAAATCCAATAATATCCACCACATTATCTTATTATTTTAGCCAAACAAATCCCCATAACCCGAAATTATCATTATATTTCGGGATATATAGTACGACAACTTATTAAAGAAAAAAAGGGATGTTGTGATGTTTGCATTAATGCAATGGTCAGTGATTCATATATTGATAATAATATAAATAATATGCTCATAAATTTTAAAAATAATGGGGGGTTAGGATTCCTTCATTTAGTATGTCAATATTATGCCGAATTTGTGAAAGTTCATTTAGAACTTATCAAAATGATATTAAACATAAAAATATTATTAAAATAATGGAAGTGTTTGTTTTTTCCAAAATAATTGGTTCAAATATTTTTATTGATCTTACTGTATTAATGAACATGAGATTGGTTACAGCCATTTTCAAATTCTTGTAAAATTAATTGTTCAAAGGTAATCATTATTAGTTTTAATACTATTTTTTTTAAAGATATTTAAATATTAGATTTTTTCATATTGCTGACTTGAGAAACCAGGAATTGAGAACTGGTATGAGGCAAAATCTTACAAAAGCAATACAATTTAATAATCAATAAGTCATAATTAATATTTATATCTTCTTTTATATTTTAAAAATTATATTGTATAAAGAACAGGCCTGATATAAAACATATTATAAAAATTATGATATTATATATTATCTATACTAATGTAATTATATTTTATTTTTTATAGGTGATGATCAAATCAAAAAGGATGAATATTTATAATCAAAGATAATATGAATGTGAATCATCACATTGTTAAAAATACATTTTGTTTTTTAAAGTGTACACATTTACATTTTTATATATTTATTGTATAAACCTTATTTAAATGATTTATACTATTATTTATACTCATGCAAAAATGTTATTATTGCATTATGTTTTTATTGAAAAAAAAATAAAAGATGTTTTCATTTGTCATTTATAATTAAAACAAAAAATGATAAATGATTATTACATAATAGTAATTTAAAAATTAAGTAAGGTGAGCTCTTTATCCATCTTTTAAGATGGATCAAAAACTTATTTTATCTAGGACATATAATCCAAAATAATTTTTAATTGAAAGGATATTTTTTTATAAAATCTTATTTTCTTAACATAATTTATCGATCTTTATATCTACTTTTAGAGTATATCTTTGGTTTATCCCTTTATAAAAAAATTAATAATACAAAATAAAAATAAGTTAAAAAGTAAGAAAAAAATTAACAACACTGATTTTTCTTCAAAATTTGTAGATTTTATTTAATTATATTTATACAGATCTCTTTTTTTATATAAATTTTGATTATTATTTTAAGGTATAAATAACTATTACCTAAAATTAAAAGTACCAGCAACTACAATAAATATTGGTGCATCATTTTTATTTATTAATAAGATATGAATCATAAAATATTATATTTAATAATAAGGATTCCATAAATGAACAATAAGTGGATAGTAAGATTTTTATTGAAACATCAAGTGAATTTGATAAAACAATAAAAACTAATTTTCTTAGAAAAAATAACAAATATATATAAAAAAATTAAATGATTTATTTGCAATTAATATGTATAAAATAAATTAGCTTTTCTATTAAATAATTGAGGGTTAAATGGTTGAGGAATGTTTAAAAATAAATTTATTTTTTATAATAATATTAATCAAATATAAATTAACTTAAAACTATGATTGAAAGAAGTATTTTCTTGACTGAGTCAAAGGAATCTGTGTGATAAGTTCTTTGGCAATTATATATAGGCAGTTGACCTTATTTGGTTGAATATTTGAGGGTGTAATAGATATAAGTATGGAATATTTTGTATGGATATAATTTTGGTGATTTTTGTTTCAGGGATATTGTAGCAATCTATGTCTCTGAATCATAGGCATAGCCAGGATTTTCATAAGGGGGGGGGGGAATTAAAAAATTACTGGGGGCTTCGCCCCCAGACCCCGTTTGGGGCGGGCCTTCGGCCCGCTTTTCCGGCCTTCGGCCGGGTTACTTTAGTCTATATATAGTCATAAAATATTTTTACAAATTTTAATAAAAAAAATGAGCCTGGAACAAATATGAAATATATTTTTATTAGTTTATATAAAATATAATAGATTACTTATATATACATTAATATAAAAGCATGGTAATAATTTATTCCAAACAATTATAAGAAATTTATTTATAAAAAGTAAGTAGACATATAGTTAATTTTATTCTATTATATAAAATTAGTTATAAAATACTAGGTAAAATTCCAATTTCAGATATTTGACAGTTAGAGAATATATTACAGTTAATAATTTAACAAATTTTACTAATCAATGCTCTTGATATTAAATATAGCAACAATTTGCATTCAATTATTTAACGCCATCTATTTATATTAAGTAAAAATGAAATTTAAATTTAATCTTAATATTATTCATCACACAATGTCTTTAAAAGATATTTTCTGATGTCCTTATCAATATTTTATAGTTTTCTGTAAAATATATAATTCGCTATATTGGTAAAAATTACTTGATTGTCATTTGATAATTAGATATACTGTAAATCTACGACATATAATATTCCACTGTTTGTATTGTGCTTTAATATTTTTTTAATTATTGATTTAATTTTATCAATAGTTTTATAATTATATTTTACTTTTATTAAGATAAATAAATTAAAATTACTCACTTTCTAAAAAATTATATTTGATATATTATATTATTTAGTAATTTTATGGATCTATTATTAATAATTATAATAAATTTCACTTCTGTCTTAAGACTTATCTTTGGCTTATATTCCATTTATTAAAAGACATTTTTGGTTCATTTTATATATTTATAAATATATTATCCCAAAAATTTATAAATTATGATGAATAGTTTTATAAAAAAATATCAACTTTTACATTCTTTCTTTTAAATTATTATTTAAGATATATGCATACATATTTAAGGGTCAGGGAGTGGGGGAGTACTAAGGGGGATATTTTTTATTAGCTAAAAATGATATTTACAAAAAGTGATAAATTTCTGAAGGGGGGGGGATTTCCCCTTGCCCCCCCCCCTGGCTACGCCTATGCTCTGAATAATTTCTGGGTGAAAGTAATTTATTGATATTATGTACTACTATTGGATTAAATGTTGAGTGTTTTTTATTTTAGAGAATACCAATATAATTTAATTGAAGATCAGTTGAGGTTAGGATTCATTTGATTATTTTACATTATTAACAAATTATTAGATATAAAATTTTTAAATTTTTAAAAATTATTATTTGAAAAATCTCAAATGAATAATTTTAAATTTCAACTACGACATCGATATTTTTTGATTTCCGGTGGAAAATTTGAAGTGATAGAACGTTACGATTCAAACATATAATCTGCATGTTGCCTAAATGGGGAAAATATATTGAGTATGAATATGGAAATTATCTTCAGGGATGGATATAAACTGATAAGTGATTGTATTTGTACTTTGTATTTTATTTAATCATATATTTCTTATTTTAAGTTTTAAATTTTATTTCTAGAGTACCTACCCCGTCCCTTTTTTTAAATAAATAGGGCCGTAGGTTTTGGGTGTGGGCTGTTCTCTTGGTCCTCCCTATCTGTTCCAGCCCATAGACGTTTAAATAATAGTTTATGAACTATTATGCGTACAAGTACGTGCGGCTTGCCCACAAACATGTGAAGGGCTTCTCATATTTTAATTTATACCTAACTTATCTTCCAATTAGATGGAAATGAGGAAAACCTAGATTAGCTCTGTTGTACCTACAACGTTGATAGGGCGTATGCGCTTTATTCCGTAAAATTATTATTATTATTGAGGCATTTGATCAACGTACAATCTACAAAATGGCGCTACAGCTGATTTCAATGTGTGGACGTTTTTTTATGCATGATCGCCAATATATAGTTATATATATCATTGATTTAGGGTTAGTAAATTTAAAAAAAGTATAATATATTAATATAAAACCCGGCCGACGCCCCACATATAAAATTTTTTTAGTTGAGCCCCCTAAGATTGTAAAGGCTAGCGACGCCCCTGAATATTCACATATGTATTTTTCATTCTTTGAGGATATTTAAAAGAGAGATTACAGCTGAAAAGAGAAAAATTACTACATCTGAAGTTAAAACAGTGCTGGAAATACTAGGAAAAATAGTATACAGTAAGACGGAAGATGTATACAATTATCTTTACGAGAAACTTATAGATTAAAAATTGCCCTTAGTTTCTTTGTATTTTAATACACATTGACACTTTATTAGTAAAGAATGGGTGATATATTGGAGAAATGAGTCACCACATCTGCTCAATTTTACTAACAATCGTTTAGAATCTCTTAATCAAAAAATTAAAAGAGTTGTAAATAAATATTCTCCATTAAATGACCATTTTTCAGATTTATCAATAGTAGTTAGTTCTCAAGCCTTTGAAAGGCATCACAGAAAATGTGTATTGAGAGGCTACCATGTGTCACCTACGTATGTTATACTCCAGAAAATTTGAATTCAATTCTTTTAACACCATATGCATTTAAAATTATTTTAAATGAAATCTCATTTCATAATCAAATACATCTATTAAATATTGATACTATTTTAAACCATGCGTTGGTCCTTGAAAAGGGTGTAGAATTTAAAGTTACACTAAAATCATGTGCATGTGGTTTTTTTACTTGCATAAAGCTGCCTTGTCGCCATATATTAGCACTTCATGCTGCCTTAAGATTGGATATTTATCTTAATCATCTCTGTGGAGAGAGGTGGACTAAAAAATATACCCAGGATAGCTCAATATTGTCACCTGAAGATTCTTCTCTGTCTCAGTCATATTTAAACATTTCCCAACATCATGATTTTCCATGCACAAAAAATTTGTCAACCAATGAAAAATTTAAACGTTCAAAGAATATTGATGCCCTTTTCAAGTTTAACATCTCAGCTTCCTCAAGAAATTTTTGATGTATTTATAGAAAAACTAAAAAAAAACTTGATAGTATAGTTCAAGCTGGAAAATATTTTGATGTCATTGAAGTGGATCAAAGTATATTTCCCAATTCCATAGTTATTCCAAAGATAAACATTATACAAGGTTAGATTAAATTTTTGTTGTATTAGAATGATAAAGATTAATTATATTTTAAATTATTATTTATTGTTGTATTAGAATGCTAAAAATTAATTGTATTTTAAATGATTATAATATATATATCAGAGACCTGCAGAGGTACCATTTGCATGACCCGGCCCGGCCCGGTTTTAAATTTTTTAGGCCCGGCCCGGCCCGGATTTAAAAATTTAAGGCCCGGCCCGGATATTTTTTAAAAAAAAATTTCAGGCCCGGCTCGGAATTTTTTAAAATTATATTCGACCTGGTATATACAAAAATTTACCTATGAGGTATTTTACCATATTTTTCAGCGAGTATTATCGCTTATTATTTAAAAATACATGTAAAAAACTAATATTTTGAGAATATTATATTGAATTTATAAAAATTATAAAACTGTTATTTATAAAAATGGATATTTTGAGCATATACTATATTTTATATTGCATTTATAAAAATAAAAATAATATTCATAAAAATGGTAATAATATTTGTCATATACTATATTTTATATTACATTTAAAATAATAAAACTAATATTTAATTTATAAAAATGGAAAATATTTTGAGAATATAATATATTGTATTTAATTTACTATTTAATTTATAAAATAAAAATAAATCGCTATTTAAAAAAATGCATGTATAATAAATAGTATTTTGAAAATATAATCTAATTGCACAATATTAATATAATTTATTTTATAATATAAATTTTTAACAAAGGAAGATAATTGTATTATATAATATTGTAAAAAAAAATTATGAATAATGTTGGATTAAAAACTTTCATGACTCAAGGTAAATATAATAAAAGCAATAAATATTTGACAGTTTGCAAAGTAAAAAACCAGCATGATTGACGAAACCCTATACTCAAGAAAGATATTAAAAATTCACAAATTATCATGAAGAAAGCATATCTACCTTTTCAGGTTGAAGATTACTTCTTCTTTCTTCAAGAATTCTCCCAGTAGTGGAAAAATTCCGCTCACAGCTTGCACTTAAAGCAGGAATTGCCAATTTTGCTAAAATTGGAAATTCGCTGTGATGAGCCGCCCACCACTCTAACAAATTATCCACTTTAAATGTTTTATCTATTATTTATGTAATTATAATATTCATCATCGGGTATTGACATATTACCAGAATTACCATCGCCCCATTTGTCATAAAACGATTCAGTTTGTTTAACAACAGTCATAATTTGACTGGTCGATGGTATTTCATTTACTTCCTGAGCCTCTTGTAATTTAATATAATCTTTTATATAGTTTTCCGTCATTTTGCGATCTGTCCCTGACTACATACGTAATTGCTTGAATTTGGGACAGAGAAAAAGAGAAATAAAATGATACTTGTGTAAAACAAATTTTTCAATTAAAAAATGCTTTATATTAAGTAAAATCAATTTTATTTCTCCTTTTCGCTTTGAAAGGTATTACAAACTTTAAGAAGTGATATTCCTTTATTTGATTGTTTTGGTAAAATATTTTCTAAAAATTTAGATATGAATTATAAAAATTATATTAATAATACTTGAATATTGGGGCTTATTTAAGATATTCCTTTATTTGATTGTTTTGGTAAAATATGTTGTAAAAATTTAGATATGAATTATAAAAAAAAATATATTAATACTTTAAATAAATTTGCAGGAAATTAATAATTAGATCGATCTGTGGGTTGTTAGGTAGTGTTAACCATCACCCAATATTATATTAATCATAAAGATAATATAATATAATCTTATAACCATTAACTCATAATGTAAAAATTTTTATAAAAAATATTAAGGCCCGGCCCGGCCAGAGTTTAACAATCTTAGGCCCGGCCCGGATATATTTAAAAAAAATTTTTAGGCCCGGCCCGGATATGTTCAAAAAAAATTTTTTTAGGCCCGGCCCGGGTATATTTAAAAAATTTAAAATACAGCCCTGCCCGGCCCGGGCCGGGTTTAGGGCCGGGTCTGCAGGTCTCTGATATATATATTACGAACCTGTTGTTAGCGATGTATTTTGTTTATTTTTGTGGAAAAAGAAAAATACAGTGGCAACAAAGGAAAAGGAGATTCATTATTTTATTTTTGTTTAAAAGAAGAAAATTGATGATTTATAAATTATTAAAGAGACAAAGAAAATATATAATTAATAAAGATTCATAAATTAGAGAAGAGACAAAGAAAATATATAATTAATAAAGGTAAAGAAAATTTCAATTTAATTTACTTTCATTATAATTTACTTTCATTATAATTTACTTTCATTATAATTTACTTTCATTATAATTTACTTTCATTATAATTTACTTTCATTATAATTTACTTTCATTATAATTTACTTTCATTATAATTTACTTTCATTATAATTTACTTTCATTATAATTTACTTTCATTATAATTTACTTTCATTATAATTTACTTTCATTATAATTTACTTTCATTATAATTTACTTTCATTATAATTTACTTTCATTATAATTTACTTTCATTATAATTTACTTTCATTATAATTTACTTTCATTATAATTTACTTTCATTATAATTTACTTTCATTATAATTTACTTTCATTATAATTTACTTTCATTATAATTTACTTTCATTATAATTTACTTTCATTATAATTTACTTTCATTATAATTTACTTTCATTATAATTTACTTTCATTTTAATGGTGCCGTGTAGTTAATTTTTACATAGGGGCTTATGTGGACACAAATATATTTTTTTTAGGGGGAACATAAGATCTTATTCAATTAGAATTAATTTTAGATATTAAAAGTAATAAATTAAATAAAGGGGGTTAATGTGAAAAAGTTAAAGATTTAAAAGGAAAAAATTATAAGTTTATTTTAAAATAAATAAGGTTTAAAATTTAAGTTATATAAATGAAAATATGTTATTTTTTTATAATCATAATAATAATCCTGCTTATATTAATAGCGTGTCGGATGTTAAGAGTATACTTATTGAAATATTTAATAAATTTATTAATAGGTATGATTTAATTAATAATTTTATATTTATTGTTTTGATAATAATATATTTTATTATATTGATAATTAAGGAGATCAATAAGAAGGGAAGTAAATGGCATTCAGAAGTAAAAACAGAGTCAGATATATCAGATAAAATAAATAATTCTTTAAGTATTAAGACACAAGATAATGAAAATAATTTGTTACATTTAGTATTACAAGAGATACAAAATAAAAATAGAAATAATATAATTGAGGTAACTGATAAAATAATTAATCCGGTAATAGCAGAAAATAATTTAACATTTAAGGAAGTAGAAGTATTGCGTCAAAATATTGTACATTCAATTCTTAAGGAATTGCAAAATGATAAATTACATATAGGACAAACATTTTCGGACAATAGAAAATGTAATCATATAGATAAATCTTTAGAGAAGAAGATAAGGTCAGGGGAGATTATAAATCGAGATAACACAACAAATATTTTACAATTAATTTTAAGTGAGTTACGTGATAATAAGACAATGATGCAGGAGAAGAGTATAAAGGAGGTAAATAATAGGACACTCGGTACATGAGATAGCATACAAGATATTAATTTTACATCAAATACTTTAAATATAATTGTAAAAGAATTAAAGACACAAAGGTACTTAATAAGGGATGTCGCGTGATTTAAGTAAGTTAATAAATAATTGTAGAATATGTGATCGTAGGGGTCATAAGGAACAAGATTGTTTTTATAATAAGAATAAAGTATTGGAGGGTATGAGATGTAATAAGTGTGGTTATAAGGGACATACCGAGGATAAATGTAATGTTAATGAAAAAAATTTTTGTGAGGGTTTTCCAATTAGAAATTCTAAAAATTTTAAATCTGCAATTTGTAATATAAGGGAAATAGACAATACATTAAATGAGAATTTAAACAATATTAATGAGTTTAAGGAACGTCGTTGTTTTAATTGTAAAGAAGAAGGACATTTAGCCATTAATTGCTTTAATTGACTATATGAATCTACAAGGAGGTCGAGAGACCAAATAATCATATTAATAATAATAAATTATATCATAATTTTAATAATAAATTTTATAATATGTTTTATAATGAATTGAATATTTATAATAGTAGAGGATATTATGTTTATGATAAATGTAAAGCAGTTAGGGAATATGGGAAGGATCAAGCGAGATACACGAGGGTAAATTACAGACACAATACGTACAAGTTTAACGAAGGTATCAAGATGGTAAATTCAAACAGAATTAAATTAGATAAAAGTTTGATTAAAGATATAAATAGAAAGGAAGATTTTTTTAAATGGGAAAAATATAATAATATGTAAATAGTGAGGGGCAATAAGGAACAATTTTCATGTCCTCGGGTTAATATTAAAATATATAATAAGGACATTGAGATGTTGTTCGATACGGGAGCTGTGATTTCTATCATGTCTTATAAAAGATATCGTGAAATTTGGCCTCAAAGAATCCTCGAAAAGGGGAATATATACGTCAAACAATTTCATGGAACTGAGATCAAGGTTTTGGGTAAATCCAGGGTTAGAGTAATAGTGGGTAATAGAAAATTATGTCTTAATTTATGGATGGTTGAGAAGGAGGTTGAGACCATAATGGGTTGGGACTGGATCAATAAGATAGGATCACAATACAATTATTGGAATATTTTTACAGATAGGGATAACATTTGTACTATAAAAGATAATGAAGTAAATAATGAATTCAATACAAATAATATAGGAAATAAGGTAAGAGAATTAGGGGGGTTCAAATTAAGTAATAAGGATTCGAAATTTTTCAATAAACAAGACTTTTATAGGTCTCAGGTTGAGATAAAATCAAAGAATAATGTTTCAGGGCGGAATAGTCCTGAAATTGATATACAAGATAATGAAAATATATTACGTGATAATGATATAAGAGATAAGGCTAGTATACAGGATAATATTAAGACAACATTTGATCAAATAATAAGTGAGCAAGAAGATTATGAATTAAATTAGGTTCATGAAGCCATAGATTTATTTATTAAAAAATATGAAATAATATTTGAAGACACTTTAGGATGTCTTAAGGACTACCAATTGGACGTTAAACTCAAGGAAGGTGTTACGCCTATTTTTTTAGGATGCCGCCGAGTACCTTTTGAATGAGGAAAGGAGGCTGAAATCGAATTAGACCGATGGTTAAAGGATGGTATAATTGTTCCCATTGATTATAGTGAGTGGGCCACGCCTTTGGTTCCGATCAGAAAATCAAATGGAAAGTTAAGGCTTTGCGCCGACTTTCGGGTCACTCTCAATCCGTGGGTAGTGGAGGTTAAATATCCATTACCTCGAATTGAGGAAATTTTAGCTAATTTAAAGGGAAGTAAATATTTCTCTAAAATTGATTTTTCCACAGCATATTTACAATTACCTCTTAGGGAAGATCGTAAATTATTTACAATTACCACATCTAAGGGTTTATTTGCGTTTTGTCGATTGCCTTTTGGCCTCATCGTATCAGCTCCAATATTTCAACGCACAATGGCATCCGTTTTTCAAGGTTTAGAAGGGGTTTTCTATTATATGTATGATGTATTGATTACGGGTGTAACGCCAGAACAACATAATCAGAGGTTAGAAGAAGTTTTTAAGAGAATATTTGAGAAGGGTTTAAAGGCCAGTAGAGAGAAAAGTGTCTTAGGAGCAGTGGCGTAGCTAGGAATTTTCCTTAGAGGGGGTCCATTCATATAAAAGCTGGGGGGGGGCGACAAATCATAACCATATCTTCGATAATATATAATAAATATATTTTTTAAATGCATCAATAATATGTTATTATAATTTATTAGATTATTCTCAATGACTTTATAATAATACTATCCAGAATAATTTCAATAGTAATATAATATCCTTCCACAAACATCAAAACCAGAAAAATGTAATTTATATAAAATCACTTTTAAGTTTTTTGAACGTATAATCTAAAAAAAATTTTTGCTCTGGGTGGGGTCCAAACCCGAAAACCAAAGTTTATTTGGGTCATACCATAAAGGGGTTGGAAGTAAGACCTCTAAATAAAAATTTAAAGAATATAGCTAATTTACAACAACCCAAAAATAAGTCCGAAGTTCAATCATTCCTAGGTATGGTAAATTATTACCATAGGTTTATAGGAGAATTTGCTAGTATAGCTGCGCCATTGTATCATTTATTAAGGAAGGGTATTCATTTTGAATGGAAAGAATCTCAACAAATGGCATTTGAATTATTGAAACAAAAGATTAGTGAAGAGCCAATTTTATAATGATTTACCCATAATATTGGCGGTCGATGCATCTAATAGGGGTGTGTGGGGGGGGGGGTGCTTTATAGCGGTAATTTTTGGTCTAACTAAATGTAGGGAATATTTAATTGGTAAAAGATTTACAGTCTATACCGATCATGAGCCGTTAATTCATCTGTTTAAGTAAAAAAAATATTTCAATAAACTGCTTTTAGTACCTCTTTCTGGTAAAATCACCTTACACATTTTTTTGTTTGGTGAAAAAATTACTAATTTAGATTACTGATATTTTATATAAATATTATTATTAGGCATTTAGCATTATTCACACAAAAAATTAGACTTTAAAAGCTTTATTTAATAGACATATAAGGCGCTTAATAATAATAGAGAGGTGAGTATTGACTGGCCATGTATTGATTGGCCATAATTCGCACATTCACATAATCATATTAAAATGAAAAGCTCTTGCAAAACAATATTAGCTGAAATAAAATGATGAACAAGCTATTGAATGTTTAGTAAAATTATAATTAAGATTAAATAGATGTGGTAATAAATTGAGATTTTAATACTAATTAAATTAGTGTATAATTAATTTTTTATATAACTTAAATAAAAATGTTGAAATATCAATATAGGTCTTTTACAATTATTTCATATTGTAATTTTATATTTATAATAAAATTCTTAAATAAAATATCATGGCCAGTTAACACATAGTATATGGCCCTGGCCAGAAAAACAACTTTCACATAATCTCATTTAGCTCATAAAGTATTATACATAGAGCTTTGATTTAAATTTTATTTTAAAGATTAATATTTAGGCTATGCATTGATATAAAATTTGTTTGGTTAAACATAAATTTTAAAACCTTTTTTTCAAAAAAGCAAAAACATGGCCATTCATGGCACATTTCCCACATCTTGACCAATTTTGAGAGAAATCGGTCTAATAGATAAAAAGTTAAATGGTGGGTACAAGTCTTCAAACATGGCCAATTATGTTAAACATTTCCCCTATAAGTTTAATGCAATTTTTAATACTTATGTGTATGTATATGTCCACTCCAGGGATATAGACATGCATACCTTGAGTGATAATTATTATTAAAATCAAAAGATATTATAAATATCTTTTATTTGATACCCCCCCCCCCCCCTCAACACAATATACCCATCAAAACCAATAATAAATACTTTCATCTAAAAGCTATAAAAATTAGCTATTATTTATACCCATATCGATATTTTGTTTTAATAAAAATATTCATGACCCCCCAGACCTAGACACGCCCATTAGGAAGAGATTGACCTCCTGTTGAGCTGATTTTTTGATTAGCTCTCAATTGATATCCTTAGACGTTTTTAGGAGAAACTGTACGTATACGACCAATATTATAACCATTATAGAGAGGTTTCCGTGATAATTAGAAATTTAACTATATCCGTATTTGGGACAAAATTATAAAAATTTTTATGGATTGGACTGGACTCGGAAAATATTCCTCAAAATATAGACTTGGATCTTGCTTGGGAAAATCCTTTAAAAATCATTATGGGATGTGCTAGGAAAAAATTTTCAAAATTATTATGGGTTTAGCTGGGCTTGAGAAATTTTTTTTTTAAATTATAAGGTTAGGGACGCTTGGAATTTTTTTCTAAATATTGTGACCTAGCAAATCGCGATTCATCTCATATTAAGATTTTGAATAAAATAGATAAAGATTATACGTCATATTTTTTTTCAAGTAAAAAATCAATGCGATAAAATGAACTAGTTTTTTTTTTTAATGTTTTTATAAACTTTATTCGGTAAAAAAATTAAAACATGAACATGAACATTTATATACACTATTGAATTAAAAATATATATTAAAAACAAAAAAATCAATATAAAAACATATAATTAAAAGAAGGGAAATTAAGAAAAAAAAAATTAAAAAATTATTAAAAAAAAAGAAGAGGGATATCTAATTAGGTGTGGTCCACGGGGCTTAATGACCCATGAATGGATATACAGTTTGAATGGCAGATTTCGATTGAAATCCTTTGGCGGAGGTAGAAACCTTCTTTCGGATCACCTGTGATTAATCGTAACCTTTGCCCTATTGTTTTGAATAATTTTAAGGCTTGGGGTCAGAATGATCCACAGGTGTCTGAGACTACCGGAGCGAATAAAATATTATTAAGGTGGCAATATTTATTTGTTTTTGTATTCTCCGCTTTTGAGATGGAGTTGGCAGAAAAAGATCTGGCAAAACGATCAACGCAGGTATAGTCTCAAGCGAGAGGTAAACCTTGGTTCCAAGGGACTAACGTCAAACCATCCGGTCTGGTTTGATTATCTGAGCTAAGACCGGTAGGTTCCAGTGTGGAGGGAGTATTTGTAGATCTCAGCGTTCTATTGATTATTGAATTAATGGCATAATGTCTAGGAAGTCTGCCTTTTGAGAAACGACAGTGTAGGGGGTGGTGTCCTAGACTATCAATGTGAGATTCACATAGGACACAAGTCGTAGGGGTTACGATATCGCAGCCTAAGCGAAAGCCTATAGCTATTCTGAGTTCTTCGTTGGTAAGTAGTAGGCCTAGATTAGAGCTAGGGATAGTTTATAACCATTCATATCCAAGATGGCATATGGGTGGAGCTGGATTTATTTGATCTGATAAAAGGGTCGTATTATGGACATCGAGTATGCATGGGGTTGAGCTTGGGTGGAGAAAAAGAGATGGAGATTTTCTTTGAACAGCTTTGAAGTGTAAGTAATCGACGCAATTTTCAAATTTTTTAAATATGTAATGACTGAAAACATTCATTCTTGGTCTTGATGGGTATGACTTCGTCTAGAGGTAAATAGAGGAGGGGGTAGGGGAGAGGGTAATGCCCATAAAATACAAACGAGGATCAATACATAAAAAGCCTAAAAAATAATAGAGTATTATTTAAAAATTATAAAATATTTCACAATTAGCAATTTTTGAAAATGATATTATAATATATACATGTATTTTAAAAAAAGATTTTTCCCAAGCTAAAAATATGACTGAAACGATTAACCTACCAGCTTCCAATAAAGAAAACATTCAACTATATGGTATCACTAAAAATTAAATGTTAATTGTTTATTAAAATACATTAGCAATCAAATTATCTTCATCTCAAAATATTTCAAAAAATATGTTAGGCACTCAAGTTAAGATACCAGAGAGTAAACATTTTATTTTTTATATTTAATATAAAAAAAAAATAGCAACAAACTTATATCATTTTCAAAATATTAAAAATTAAGGCCCTCATTCGAAAACTATTACAGCTATATTTTGTGTTCATTTTCAAAATATTAAAAACTAAGGCCCTCAGTCGAAAACTATTACAGCTATATTTTGTGTTTTAATTTTTATTAAATATAAAATAAAAATAGCATTCGATTTATCTTCATCTCAAAATATTTCAAAATACATACACGTACGCAGGAATTTGGTCTGGGAGGGGGGGATAATAAAATTTTTTAAGAAATATTATTGTTTTTTAAAAATATCAAGCATAAATTTATTAGGACTAATAACTATTTCTAATACACAATTTTAAATTAATGTGAAATATAAAAAAATTATATGTAAAGAATCACTTAAATGACCCAAAATAGAAATTTGAATTTTTTGAGCTTTAAAATTTATATATAAAGTATAAAAAATTTTAATGTTAGAAATATAAATTAATACACAAAAAGCTTAGGGAATAATTATATTTTGTATGTTATATATTTACAATGTAAAATCCAATCTTCGTTGGGATTGAGCTAATTTTTCAATTATCTCATCCTTGCTTGTTGTCAAATGACTATGAATATTCAAAAGATCCAAACCTTTCAATCTACTTTCAAAAGTTGTACTTCTTGGTATGTTTTTCAGAGACCTGCAGGCCGGCCGGGCCTGAAATTTTTTAAAAAAAACACCCGGGCTGAGCCTGAATTTTTTAAAAAAACATCTAGGCCGGGCCTGAAAATTTTTTTTAAAAAAATATCCGGGCCGGACTGTATATTTTAAAACAGCCTATATTTGAAATCGTTATTATTAGCTATAAAAATCAAAAATAAATATAATTTATTTTAAAAAAATCCGGGTCGGACCTGAAAATTTTATTTTAAAAAAGGCCAGGCCGGGCCTGAAAATTGAGCTTAGCCCTAAAAATCTTTAAAAAATCCGGGTCGTGCCTAGCAAATGGTACCTCTGCAGGGCTCTGTTATTCTTCTTAAAATGAGAATGTTCTCTCATTAATTTACTATTGAAAAGAGTTGCTAATATATATAAACCCTTTTTTTACATTGGGAATATAATCTAAAATGTGTTTGAAATAATGCAGAGCATCCATAGCACTTTTTGGGACTGTATCAACCATAGTTAATCTTATAAACATAGTTATGCTAATAAGGCATCATAAGATACTTTAACATCTTCATGATAAAAATCCAACAAATATTTTTTTTCTATCACCATCTGAAAAAGGTTTGGAAGGCATGGAAATAATATTTGCAGATTGGTAAGTGCTGCATAATGAATTAAAAACCATTCATTTATTTGGTTTATAAATGTATTTGAATCTAAGATATTCTCTTCTACTGATCCTATATTAATGTTTTAACTATGAGCTTGCCTTGCTGCAAGTCGAGTGAGACAAATATTAAACACGTATAGCTCTGCTTTTAACTTAACAATAAACATATAAAACATGAAATTCTTCATAAACATTAGCCCTAATTTCCTTGAATTCTAATAAAATGCTCTTCGCTATTCTCATCTTCTTAATCAAGTCATCATGTTTTTGAAAAGTAATATATAAAATAGTTGAACATTAATGAGATAAAAAATTTGGAATAAGCATTGAATCCAATAATTTTCTTGCTTCTAAGGAAAAATTTCTTTCAGGCCATTGTGATATGTCAGTAATAGCAAATAATCGGCTCTAACTCCATAAAAGCTGTTACTGCTTGATGGCGGAGACTCTATCTCGTAGGACAAGGTTGCAATTTCTTTCTCCCTGTTGGACAATTTCAGAATAATTATTATTTGACTAGAAATTTAAAAATGGTAGATAAATATTACGCCACTAAAAATTTGAAAATAATAAGATAATATTAAGCCGGAAAACTTGAAATCGAAATTAATTGATAAACTTAGTGATGAATGTGATAATAAATGTAATTAAATATATATTTAATATGAGATAGGGATAAATATTAACAAATATAAATTAATATAGTACTGTGTAAATTTAATTCAAAACATTTCCATATTTATTAATTTATTTGAAAATAAAATTATTTGACTTGTAAAAAGTTGTTAAAATAACATATTTATATATTCTTATCAATTTTTACAAGTTAAAATTTTTATTTACAAACGAATTAAAAAATATAGAAATGTTTTAAATTAAATCTGTACAACACTCTAAACAAAAATATTTTTGAAAAATATATCCGGCATCTGCATTTTTTGGCTTTGGGGGGGATTTGTCTCCCTGCTCCCCCCGCTGTGTACGCCAATGCACCAATGCCACAAAGCAATAAACCATGCAATAAATCGAGATTTAACAGCTGCCTACATTCTTAACCATCTTGAACCCGTAAATTTCTCTCAAGATGGCTTAAAACCTGATGGTATGACAACCATAACTTGAGCCCTCGGAAAATCTCTAATATGGGATTGCACATGCGTCTCATTATTCCCCTTAAACTTAAATATCAATCATTAATACAGACAGAAACTAAAAAGATTAACAAATACAAAAATTTTAAAAACTTCATATTCACTTCAATAGTGACTTTCACAAATGGCCATTTTTCGCCATTAATATATGAGATTTTAAAAATCTAGGCAATAAAATACAGCTTTCAAACGAAGCTAAAGAATTCTATATATGTGCCAAAAAATTAATTAGAGATTTTTAGACACGATTATTGTTCCTTTTTAGGAATCAATTATAAAATTGTATTTTAATTATAGAGCTTTTTAATTTTTATAGTGTTTTATAGAATTTAATTTGATCTTATATTGAGATAAACCAAATAAATCTTAAATATTATTTAAAAATTTATTTTGAAATAAAATTTTGTTTCGTCATTTATCTTTTTCACTATAGATTGTTTTCAATATTAGATATTAATCTTTAGTAATAGGTTTCATATTTATATACCCTTATCCTACGTAGTGCTGTTAAACGGCTCGATTTGAGCGCCGATTTTTAAAAACGGCTAACTCAGTATTTTAGCCAGAAAAATATTGTCTAAGCCTCGAGATTTCGTTAATAGATGTTCAAACCTTTGTGCCACCTATGAGCAAAATCTTGCTTGCATAATATTTTTTCCTAATAAAATATTGAGTTAGCCGTTTTAAAAAATCAGCTCAAAATGAGCCATTTAACAACACTAATCCTACGTTGTGTTTATGTAGTGCTGGAAACAGGCTTTAATATCAATATGCAGTGATGTAGACAAGACATCTGTGTTTTATTGATAAATTCCTTATAAATTAAAATTTTCGATAAATAATTTTTCTTATAAAAAATGAAATAATTTGGTCAATGTTTTACATTTGCTCACCAAAAAATTTTTTTTATATCACATCATGGTTATACTAAAAAATTTGCCCTCAACTATATTTTAATTTAGAAATTCATGTGAGCAGGGGGGTTGTTATTTGTGTACTATAAGTAGACCTGTGTGCCACCCAGGGTTTTACAAAAATCTTCAAATAAAAATTTGAAGATTTTTTTCGCCCAAAATTTTGAGGAAAAAATCTTTGAAGATCAATTTTTTGCGAAGATTTTTTCGCTAAAAAAAATTTTGAGCTTGCTCAAAGAAGATTTTTGAGCAAAATAAAAAATATTTTTTGTAAAAAAATCTTCTATAATTTTGAGAAAATATTTTGAGAATTTTATAATAAAATAAAATCTTTTGTAAGGAAATCTTTATTAAAATATTTTTGAAATTTTGATCTTAAAATTTTTTGGTAAATTCTTTAAAAATAAAATTTTTGATATATATTTTTTTTTATTTTATTATGTTAATGAAAATATTTTTTTTGAATAGGTTGTAAATGTGAGAATTGGTCATAATACCGACTGCATTTTTTTTAATATTTGGAATAAGTAATAATGATTATTTTAAAAATGTAATGTCATAATTTTAATGTTTTATATTTAATGTAAACTATAAAAGTGACAATTGTCATAATACTCATCTCAGAACCTTTAAAAATAATTATAATTAAAAAAGGCTAGTTGAGCATGTTTTGAGATGGTTTCAGTGATTGTAAAGCATATAAAGGTGACAATTGTCATAATACTTATTTCACATATGTTTTAATTGGAAATAGAGAAAAATGATTATTTCAAACATGAATTAATATAATGTGTAAACTATAAAAGTGACAATTGTCATAATATTCATAACAGAACCTATAAAAATAATTTTATTTTTAGGTATTAAATAGGCGAGAAAAAATTTTTTGAGCATGTTTCGAGATGGTTTTAATGATTGTAAAAATTGTCACAATCGTTATTTTTGAACTTTTTTAAAGCAAGTAGATAAAAATTTATTAAATATAAATAAATGTGGATGTACCATAGAGCAGTGACAATTGTCATAATCGTTATTTTTGAACTTTTTTGAAGCAACAGAGTAAAATAATAAATTGTAAACATGTTAAATTGAAATTTAAATGTGGATGTACCATAGAAAAGTGACAATTGTCATAATCGTTATTTTTAATCTTTTTTGAATTTTTTTGAAGCAAAAGGGTAAAATTATATATTGTAAACATGTTAAATAAAAATTTCAGTGAAGATGTACCATAGAAATGTGACAATTATCATAATTGTTATCTTTGAACTTTTTTGAATTTTTTTAAAGCAAATAGGTAAAAATATATATTGTAAACCTGTTAAATTAAAATTTCAGTGAATATGTACCATAGAAAAGTGACAATTGTCATAATCGTTATTTTTAATCTTTTTTGATTTTTTTTGAAGAAATTATATATTGTAAACTTATTAAATTAAAATTTCACTGAAGATCTACCATAGAAAAGTAAAATTGTCTTAATCGTCATTTTTAATCTTTTTTAAATTTTTTTGAACTTACAGGGTAAAATAATAAATTGTAAACTTGTTAAATTTAAATGTGGATGTACCATAGATAAGTGACAATTGTCATAATGGCCATTTTTAATCTTTTTGGAATTTTTTTGAAGCAAAAGGGTAAAATAATAAATTATAAACATGATAAATTAAAATTTAAATGAGGATGTACCATAGAAATGTGACAATTGTCATAAACGTTTATTTTAATATTTTTTGAATTTTTTTTAAGCAAAAGGGTAAAATTATATATTGTAAACATGTTAAATTAAAATTTCAGTGGAGATCTACCATAGAAAAGTGACAATTATCATTTTTAATTTTTTATTTAATTTTTTTGAACTTAAAGGGTAAAATAATAAATTGTACACATGTTAAATTAAAATTTCAGTGAATATGTACCATAGATAAGTGACATATCTAATTCTCAACTCCCTTTTGAAATTATTTTAATATATATATTTTGAAATTATCACATTACTCATCATCATATCCATTATTTTTAAATTAGGTTAATATGATCTTGTTGGGAAACACTTAAACCTCTGGGCAGATGATAATAGTATCATATATGTTAAATTTTTAGAGCCAACCGGAACGGAGTTGAACTAGAAAGATGCATCAATATAAACATGATATTTTTGGGAACAACAAATTTAAAAATATTTTTTCTTTAATCTTTTAAATCAATTTTAGATCTTAGAAACTCCTATTTGGGTATATCTAGTAAAATACGCCCCCCTCTGATTATACTATTCATACAAAAAATCTAAATCAGTCAAATATATGAATTTTTATTTATTAAAATTTCAATGTAAACAATAACTTTATAATGAAATAGGTTATATAAACAATTATTTAAAATATCACATTATTTAACAATGTACGATTAAGCTTTATAATTAAAATATCATCAAGTATATCTTTGTCTAATCTTGTCCTTAGAGAGGTTACAGTTAGTGCCAATGCACTAAATGCTCTCTCAACTGAGACCTGGGTGCAAGGAGCAGCAAGAATTATTTGAGATAATTTAAATAATTCTGCATCTTGGTGTTTTCTTGAAACCCAATATTGCAAAATATCTTGTGAGGATGGCAATCTTTTGTTGTATAATAACGATTTTATTTTTAGCTTGATATCGCTATTACATAATTCATAAAATATAGGTCCCTTCTTGCAATCACGCTCAATGTAAAGGTCAAGTTTTGTTTTTTTATAATCACTAGTGGAAGGCATAACTAGAGTTGTATTTTCTTCATGAGGGTCAATAGCTTGCAATTGTTTCCAAGTTGCAAATATATGTTCCTAAAATAAAAAGATGTATATTATAAATTTATTAATTTACCCTGGCCAATATTTTATCTTCTTCCAAAGGATATTTTCCATTTTCATAATGGAATCTAGGATCCATATATATCGCACTACGAAATGCGTCATTTTGAAAAAGATAGCTTTCTCTAATGTTTAAACATTCCAACATACTTTTAGATAAATTATTATCCATTTCCTCCAGCTCCATTTTGCATTCTAGCCATGAAGCAAAAAAATCACCTATTACAATATTACTTTTTTGTAATTTCATTGTGAATTTGTATAATGGGAAAAGGACTGATGTACCTAATAGGATAATATCCCATAAATCGAAACTAATAAAAGTTTCTGGGTATAATTCACCCATTTTAGTATAAAAGGTTTTATTATCCATTAGATTTTTCATCATTAGATAAGTACTATTCCACCTAGTAACAGTATCTAGCGTGGGTTTCGAAACTTTGTCCATTATAAATAATCTTTTATATTTGTGAGATTTTATCAATTTAATTATAATACGAATTTTCTCTAAGTCTAGTTTTAAATATTTTTTGATAAACATGTTTACAGCAAGTTGTATAGTATGTGCAGAACATCTAATGCAACTTAAGCCAAAGCTTTTGCTTATATCATCTGATATATTTTCCTCGTCAATACCCTCTGGTGTTTCTTCATCAGAATAAACGGAGACATTTTCATCATCAATACATACATTTTCCTGATAACTTACACTTGTATTAAATAATATCTGGCTTAAATTGTTTTCATTAGAATTAGATAGATCATTATCATTATTTAATTGATCTCTAGCCATAGTGTCAACCATTTTAAGCATATTGGCGCCGTTATCCACAGTAATGCTATATATTTGTTTTAAATCTATCTGGTATTTTTTTAAAATTGTTTGGATTTCTTCTTTTAGGTTTATACCTGTATGAATTTTTATTAGTTCTATCATTCCTAGTGTTCGTACTTGTATCTGGCCATCTTTTATATACTGAACATTAATACCTAATATTGATTTATTATATCTAGTAGCAGTATCAATTTTTAAAGAAATGAGCTTGTTTTTTAATTCATGTATAATTTGAAGTCTAATTTCGGATGCGGTATATTTTATTTTGTCGACCACTGACCGAGTATTTATTTTCATTTGAAGAGAATGACATATAGGGTCTAGTAAAATACGGAAACCCTCATAATTTACTAAATTTATGGGTAAATTATGGACTGTAATCAACCATACTATACATTCAAAAACCTAAAAAATAATTATTTATTCTTTATTTAAATATTAATTACTTTAGATTTATCGATCTTAATTTTTGGGAATTTTTCTTTTGCTGTATTTCTAGCATTGAAGGACGAATCACTATTAGATTCATCTGCTTTCATTACGTTTGGGTGTTGAGAGGTTATGTGTCTTTTAAGATTTGCTAGAAAAATATATTGAAAAATACATTAAATAATTTATTTTACATGGTATTGACTTCATCTTTTTGTCACACATGCTGCACGTCGCTAAATTTTCAGAAGAATCGATTAAAAAATGCTCCTTTAGAATATCTTTAAGATTTTTTTTATTTTGCATTATATATAAAAAAAAAATTTTGTAATTTTTAATTTTAACTTTCTTGTTTTTTCCTTTTATTTTTATTTTCACTTGTTTATTATATTTTGAAATAAAAAATCAGGAATTAATGTTATATAAAATAAAAAAAATGAATAAAATAATTGTTTTATTGAGGCCAAATAAAACCCCCATTTATAAATTTGGATGGGATACATTTATTTAATGTTTTTTTTATTTATATTTATAAAAAATCGAATGTTAAATGAAAATATAAAAAATGCATTTTCTTTTCTTTTCGTTTTTCCCATTGTCTCTCTCTCCCTCCTTTATTTATTTTTATTTAATGTTTTGCCTTATGAATTAAAGAAAATAAAAATCTAAAAAAAATGAAATTTGCTGGTGCCAGCGAGGCGGCACCAGATTGAAAAAAAGTATTATATAATTTTTTTTTTATAAAATTGAATTCAAATTTTTTTTTAATTTTCATTGCTGTAATGTAATGGTACCCAAAACCGATACGTTTTCCCCCTTGAAGGAACGAGTTTGACGGATGGCCTCTTATTCTGTTTATGGCTATTGCAATTTTTTCCTGACTCCAATTGCTATATTTCTTTTGTTATCAGAGTTTATTGTAGAAAAATTTATTTGATTGGGTTAAGAATTATTTGTTATACCAAATAAAACTGAATTTGAAATATTTTGAGAATAAGATGGTTCTTCCTGTGAGGAAAAATCTAAAAGATTATATATAATAAACAATATAATGTTAATTGGTACCAACATGTAGATGTAGAAAGATTTAAGAGACCTGGAGATAGTGACTATTTTACTAATTTTGTAATTTTTAATATCTTAAAAAATGGGAATTTTATTTCCTGGGAATTATATTCATAGATTCTTTTTAATGTTTACCTAATAGATTTTAAATAATAAACTAAAGTTAAAATTTTTTAGCCAGCTAATTGTTAAAATTTTGTAACCGATTCGCTCGCACTTTTTAAAATTATTAAGCTAGGCCGCCCATGGACGGGCTTCAGCTAAAAACCTGCTCGTTTCAGCAAATAAATTCTAAAATGATCATAATGATTATGACAATTGTCATTTTTCTATGGTACATCCTCATTTAAATTTTAATTTAACATGTTTACAATATATAATTTTATATTTTTGCTTCAAAATAATTTAAAAAAGATTAAAAATAACGATTATGACAATTGTCACTTTTATATGGTAGATCTCCACTGAAATTTTAATTTAACATGTTTACAATATATAATTTTACCCTTTTGCTTAAAAAAAATTCAAAAAAGATTAAAAAAAACGTTTATGACAATTGTCACATTTCTATAGTACATCCACATTTAAATTTTAATTTTACATGTTTATAATTTATTATTTTACCCTTTTGCTTCAAAAAAATTCCAAAAAGATTAAAAAAGGCCATTATGACAATTGTCACTTATCTATGGTACATCCACATTTAAATTTAACAAGTTTACAATTTATTATTTTACCCTGTAAGTTCAAAAAAATTTAAAAAAGATTAAAAATGACAATTAAGACAATTTTACTTTTCTATGGTAGATCTTCAGTGAAATTTTAATTTAATAAGTTTACAATATATAATTTCTTCAAAAAAAATCAAAAAAGATTAAAAATAACGATTATGACAATTGTCACTTTTCTATGGTACATATTCACTGAAATTTTAATTTAACAGGTTTACAATATATATTTTTACCTATTTGCTTTAAAAAAATTCAAAAAAGTTTAAAGATAACAATTATGATAATTGTCACATTTCTATGGTACATCTTCACTGAAATTTTTATTTAACATGTTTACAATATATAATTTTACCCTTTTGCTTCAAAAAAATTCAAAAAAGATTAAAAATAACGATTATGACAATTGTCACTTTTCTATGGTACATCCACATTTAAATTTCAATTTAACATGTTTACAATTTATTATTTTACTCTGTTGCTTCAAAAAAGTTCAAAAATAACGATTATGACAATTGTCACTGCTCTATGGTACATCCACATTTATTTATATTTAATAAATTTTTATCTACTTGCTTTAAAAAAGTTCAAAAATAACGATTGTGACAATTTTTACAATCATTAAAACCATCTCGAAACATGCTCAAAAAATTTTTTCTCGCCTATTTAATACCTAAAAATAAAATTATTTTTATAGGTTCTGTTATGAATATTATGACAATTGTCACTTTTATAGTTTACACATTATATTAATTCATGTTTGAAATAATCATTTTTCTCTATTTCCAATTAAAACATATGTGAAATAAGTATTATGACAATTGTCACCTTTATATGCTTTACAATCACTGAAACCATCTCAAAACATGCTCAACTAGCCTTTTTTAATTATAATTATTTTTAAAGGTTCTGAGATGAGTATTATGACAATTGTCACTTTTATAGTTTACATTAAATATAAAACATTAAAATTATGACATTACATTTTTAAAATAATCATTATTACTTATTCCAAATATTAAAAAAAATGCAGTCGGTATTATGACCAATTCTCACATTTACAACCTATTCAAAAAAAATATTTTCATTAACATAATAAAATAAAAAAAAATATATATCAAAAATTTTATTTTTAAAGAATTTACCAAAAAATTTTAAGATC
>NW_027050866.1:0-26944 GCF_954871325.1 Gordionus sp. m RMFG-2023 | reverse complement strand
CATATCAAAATATGGCGGCCATTTTTGTGAATATTTGTGAGTATTAGTGTAAATATTCTCATTTTTGGCTATTATGATACTTGCTATTTAGGTCTCTTACCCTCAGCAAAATAGCGAGATATTAAATGAATGAAAACCATAAAAATACTAAAATATAATATTTAAAAAAAATGTTAATTATTTTAAAAATAATAAATATATAAATCATTTTAAAAATTATAGATATATAAATCATTTTATTACATAATTATAATATATTAATACTGTTGTAAAAATTATTTTATTATTTTTTTATTATGAAACTATTATTATAAATGTATATAACACATAATTTTTATCTTATAATATTATATTATTATTATATAAAATGTATCAATATATAAATTGGTTTAAATTATAAATGAGCACATATATCTATTATAAATAATAACTATAATTTTTCAATATTAAAATTTTGGAGGTAGGCATTAATTTTTGGGGGTAAGTATTTTTTTTTGAATGGTAATCTTTACTTGTATTATGATGTTTTTAAATCCAATAATTGATAAACCAAATATACCTCTTTAAAAATTAATCATATATTTTTTACAATATTTTAGATCGTTTTTTATAGAAATGAAAATGCGTTATCACACTTAATATAAAAATAAAGTGATTATCAACCAAATGATAAAATGATTGCACTATTAAAATATATATTTATTTCCTATTTTTAGAAAAAGGATAGTAACATATTTATTATAACCTACAAATTTCAAAATCTTTATCTCCTAAGGCTTAAAATATTGTTAATAGAAAGTTATAAGGTTGTATATGGTGGCTTACTGTAATATTCTTTTTATTAATATCACTAATGCATTGTGGATTGGAAAATTTTTCAACCGAAGGGCGATATATTTTAGGGGGTAGGGGTAGATTTTGGAAAGGGGTTTGCATCCATCAAATTTTTTACCATGTAGATGTTGGTTATTGTTATTATATTATAAACATTTATATTACAATTTTACGATTTTCAACTCTAAAATAAAAAAACTCAACATTTACTCCAACAGTACTACATAATATCATTAATTTACTTTCGCCCAGAAATTATTCAGAGACATAGATTGCCACAATATCACTGAAACAAAAAAAAGGATAAATTTTTACAGCAATATATTTTTTCCTATTTTATCTAAAAATTAATAAATAATTTCCAAATATATTTATCCTACCCCAGTGTCTACATGAGCGGGAGGGGTAGGAACAGTTTGCATCCTATTTTTTTGAGAGGGTAAGCTGCTCTTATGGGGGTAGGATAAAAAAAATTTTTGGGGAGGGGGGGTTTATCTATTAAATTTTGAGATGAAATAGGACAAAATTTATTGCTATAAAATACTTTTATTATAGTATTATTATAATACAATTCATCGACCAAATCTATATATTGCAAACAATCATACACATTGTTTCCCAAATAAACTATCCTTTTAAATGTAATTTAAAAGGTTTATATATTTTAGCAAGCTCATAATGCCATAATAATTAGTTCATTGTAAATAATGGAGGTTTTAATTGAATTTATTATCTAAAAAATAAATTCTTTATATTCACAAAATATCGATAGTTGGTAGTAGAGATAAATTATTTAAGTTATCCTTTATAAATTCTTTGAAAAGAGTATCAATAAATAAATAAGTGAAAATAATGATAAAAAGACACCGCCGCCGAAGGTGACGATTTTTTTAGGGGAGGTAGGCAAAGGTTTTTGAAGGGGGTTTGCCTCCAGTGAAAATCCTGTCATGTAGACGCTGTCTTATCCCCAGGAGCCTACCCCTTACCCTGCTCAAAATATTGGATGTGAACTGTTACTACCCCTCCCCATTCACGTAGACGCTGGGGGGGGGGTAAATGTTTTAATATAGCCTTTAAGGATAGTAAGTAAAAAATAATTTAGAGTTGAGATAGGAGGGAATTTTTTTTTTCTTATGGACATAAAAGGAGCAAATCCTAATTTATAGAAAAATTAAAACTAATTAAACTACAATTTTTTCATATCAAAAATATTAAAAATAAATCGAATATTATAAGTTATGTATTAAATATTTTCATTGCCTGTTATACAATCTCCTCTCAAGATTCCCCTAATTTTTAGCTATGGCTATTCTATATAAATGGCGGCGCTAGCTACTAGTGCGCTAAACAGCATAGATTATGGTAGCTATAAAAGTGACGAAACTCGTAAAACAATTTTAAAACATTTATCTCTTACTTGATTAATTAAAATTAAATCAGAATCTTCAGGAACATGTTCTTCCTTGCAAGTTGTGTAAATATCAGCTAATGAAACCCAATAGCGCGTATCAATAGCGATAAATTAAATGAATGTTGATAAATAATTACCTATTTTTACCCATTTTAAATAATATTTTTTAAAATATTAACAAAGTAAAATAATTTATATATATATAAATTATTTTACTTTGTATATTAATATTATAATATTTTATAATTTATAAATTATAATATATAAATCTTTTTAGTATTATAAAACTATTATTTTTCAATAATATTACCCATATAATTTTTATATATTAATATTATAGTGTTTTATAAATTATTAGCATTCAATATTTTTCTATTTTACCTATAATTTTTATATATTAATATTAGCTATCATAAAATTATAAAATATATATTTATATTTAAATTATCTTTATATTCTATGATTATTGTATAATTATAAATATATATTTATTTATATTGAAACTTCAGAGTTTAATTCTTTTGAAAATTATAAAAATATAATTCTCGAAAAGGTCATACGATTATTATAATTTATATATATATCATAAATTATTTTAATTGGTAAATATTTTAATTTATTTTAAATAATATTATAATTTATTTAAATTTATGTTATATTATATTTTTGTAATTTATTATAATAATTATTTAAATTTATTATAATTATTATTTAAATTTACTATAAATATTATTTTAGCTAATATTAAAATATTATTTTAGCTAATATTAAAATATTATTTTAGCTAATATTAAAATATTATTTTAGCTAATATTAAAATATTATTTTTTAATATCTATAACATTCCTCTCTCTGAGAAATCCATTATTTTTGTTGTTCGCGATCGTCGAATATCTTATCGTGCAAATTCCTTCAAATATCCTATAGGGATATGGAGTAAAACATATTTTTAAGGTGGGAGATAGGGAGTATTTTTTTTCTCTCACTAAGACGCGGATAAGAAGCAAATTATTATTAAAAACTGAAAACTAAGTAACCTAAAATGTTTCCCTCTCAAAAATACATACAAATTATATTTAAAATTAAATATAAAAATAAATAGGATATGATGAGTTATGTATAAAATCACTTATTTTTTTAATTAAATTCTTATGTATAATAAATTAAGTGTATAATTTTTACTTAATTTTAAAAAACATATATACACCACTTTAACGTGTATTATTTTTAGGTTAATAATATAAATAACTACTTTATTACTGAAGTATATAATATGCGCGAAAATTATATTTTTAAATTTATGCTTTATATTAACATAATATAAAACTAAAGATTATGTAAATAAAATATATAATATATGGCAAAAGATTTATAAAAATATAAGAAAGCGCGATTTAAGATTGCAATTTAATTAAATTAGAATTATCTAAAAAAACATATACATCCATATTTCGATCATAAAGGGAAGTAAGATTTTGTATTAAAATATTTAATTGAATATATTTACGATTTTTACGATTAACATTCAACCCGCTATTAATCTGAATTAATTTAATCTCAGAAGCGTGTTGATGTCTTTTTAAAATGTTAATTAAAGAATAAATGTTAGGATGGGCACATAACGTTTTTCTTTTGATGCTATGATGATAGCCCTCTAAATGGTTATTTGTTCTAGGACCATTGACTTGATATCTAAATTATAAATTTATTTTGTATATATACATTAATTTTTTAAATACCTAGTCCATATGCTATGGGGAAATAAAGCATTAATGGAAAGCCATGTCAGATCCATATATTGCATAAAATTTAATAGCAGAGGATTTTCAACTGACATGGCAAGACACGATGATCGTACTCGGGAGATATCTTCCTCACGGCAAAAGGGTAAGGTAGTCATACGTCTGACTACTTTGTGAACAGTAGAATTGTCCCTATATTCTACTGTTAAGCCTAATTCCTGACATTTCGCCATATGGCTTGCGAAAAATGGAAGAAACAGCCTATAAAAACTTATAATAAATTTACGTAATAAATTAACCTTTAATCACCATATTAGGAAAAACAAATCCTAGAGCTGATATTGCAGCCGCCTCAAAATCAGTCTGCCCGTATCTAGGATTAAATATGATATTATTCTCGGCGCAGCACCTTAGAATAATTTGAAATAAATCTATATAGGTGGCTCTTGTTTTGTCGGGAAGGAGGGCATATACAATAGGTATCATTGTCTCCTGATACAAGACGTGAATTGTATACAACTGGTAATATAGTCGTGGTACAACGTAAAATGTACCATCCATATATATGGTATCATTATCACACGTTTCTATGAGCTTTAACATGCTACATGTCCCAAATACCAATAGTTTATTATTATTATTATCATCATTATTAATTAAAAATATATCACCCCTATTTGTGGTGATATATTCGGACAATAAAACTATGCTATCTACGGATTGTGGCAAATATGGCCTATTTTTTTGTAATAATCGATCGATGGTACTTTTTAACGAAATAAATGAGGTCATCGCCTCCGGATAGAAATTTATATTTGGGGTTTCCAAAAATCTTTTATTTATGGCTTTCTCATAAATATTATGCCTTGTTTCTAAAGGATTTTCGGCAACTATATCCTCTAGAACCTCATGAGTTCTTAACTTTTCAAAAATATCAATTTCATTTTGATGTTCATGCAATCCAGAAGTAATGTATATAACATCGAATTTGCATGAAGCCTTGCAGCCAACTTTCCTGCAACGATAATGTATTTTATTATCTTTTGATAATCCTGTCGATACAAATAATCTTGAAAAAAAAGAAGCGGTTTTCCTTTTTGAGATTTTACAAACCGGGGATCTTAATAAATAGAAAAATTATATATTAATAAGGGCTCAAACATTAAAGGAAAAATCAGACAAAACAAGATACTTTAAAAAAAATTCGAGCAAATAAATAACTTATCATTTAAAGATATGTTAAAATTTTTTAAAATTATTTCAAGGTCATGCCTAAAAACAATTTAAAAAATCTCTATGCTATATTAATATATAGGGTTATAATATTATGTGACAATATGTATTTAATTAAAGCCATTTATAAATATATTTTTACCATTTATATTTTGATGTAAATCCATTAATACATGGACCACTTCTAAAGGCAGATCCGTATTACCTATAAATATATTTTAGATATTGTAAATTAATGTATAAGATACTTTCAATGCCAACATTTATATCTTGATAAGTTCCTGAATTACCTAGATTTGAAATAAAGGTTTGATAGGCTCTGGCAAAGCCAGAGGTAGTTTGAGGGGCTATTGAAACTTGGGCTAATAATTTTAAGTTAATTTTAATAAAAGTATATTAAAAATACCTTGATGTGTAATAGCTGCAACTGAACTTAAAGGTGGAGGGGCTAATGCTAATGCTAAATCTTTAAATCAATGTTAAAATTATTGTAAGGATATATATATATATATATACATACCTTGATTTGCATTGGAAATTTGAGGGGGTATTGAAACTTGGGCTAATAATTTTAAGTTAATTTTAATAAAAGTATATTAAAAATACCTTGATGTGTAATAGCTGCAACTGAACTTAAAGGTGGAGGGGCTAATGCTAATGCTAAATCTTTAAATCAATGTTAAAATTATTGTAAGGATATATATATATATATATAAATACCTTGATTTGCATTGGAAATTTGAGGGGCTATTGAAACTTGGGCTAATAATTTTAAGTTAATTTTAATAAAAGTATATCATAAATACCTTGATGTGTAATGGCTAGGCCAACTGAACTTGAAGGTGGAGGGGCTAATGCTAAATCTTTAAATCAATGTTAAAATTATTGTAAGGATACCTTGATTTGCATTAGGAGTTATGGCTGCTACCAAGTTTTGACATTCTAAAGAATGTTGGATGGTGATAATTAAATCGAGACCAATCATTAATTTGGCTCTACCACCACATCTTTTGCGACAAGTAAGGTAAACGGCCTTTTTACCACTTGTATGGGCCAAATATTCATGCCCTTAGTAGCATATATAGTCCTTTTTCTTCTGTTTGCAGAAAACAAAAAAAAATGGTTTATTACTTTTATTTCAAGTTGTTTATATTTAAGATAATTTTTAAGATTATCAGCTACAGTTGGAATCATATCAAAAATATGGCGGCCATTTTTGTGAATATTCTTCTGAGTATTATTGTGATTATTCTCATTTTTCGCTATTTTGATGCTCGCTATTTAGGTCTCTTACCTTCGGTACGAAAGAGCGAAAAGCAAAAGAGCTAAAAAAATATAATATTTAAATATAAATAGAAATTGCTAAATGGTAATTAATATTTATATTAATACAAGAACAGTATATACTAAAAATAAATTGCAGATAATTTACAATATTTTGGCAAAGAGACAGCACAAATATATTATATATATCTTTGATATAATATTAATTATATCAAATATCATAATAAAAATTTTAATCAATATATAAAAATGAATCTATTTTTTTGCATAATAAAGTATAAATTGAATTAAAATAAATTTGATAACTCATTAAATTTTATAATAAATTAAATAGCTTTTATTTTGTAATCTAATACAATATATATTAAGTTATTTATATGAAATTTTAATGAATACAATCAAACATCTATAAAATATTTGAAGTATATCTTTAAGCTCAGAAACAGAAGAATTAACAATACCATGGCTCAAATGAAATATAATGTGAACGATCCTGTTCAAAATTTATGGTTTTAAGACTGTTGTATTTCATTATTAAATTATGATGAATATTATAAATGATACCTAAAGTAAAGATCCTTAAATATTATATATTATTTACATCACTATAAAATATATAATATCTTATCTAATTTATTTATTTATTTTTAGTGTAATTATTTGAAAATTCCCTAATATTTTTTTAATAACATTGAGTAAGATAACCATAAAATCTATTTTTTGTGAACCAAAGGAAATGTTGAACTCTTAGTCGACTTTTTAGTTTATAGAATAAGCATAGAGTTGGGGAGGTCCTACGGAAAAAGAATCTAGATACAGATATAGATTCTTGATGAAAAAAGGAATTTTAGAATCTTTTTCAAAATGTCAAAAAGATACAAGATAAAGATACAAAAGGATCTTGTATCTTAGATACAAAATTGTATCTTAGATACAAAAGGATCTTGTATCTTAGATTATTTGCGGTACTGCCCAACTTTGAATAAGCAATATATTACTTTCTCATTAAATTAAATTTTATTTACCTAATATTTAAAAAGATATATCCTGAAATAAAATTAGTTCATAAGTTTTAACTTACCTATTTTCCGATATTGTTACAATTATAATAATAACCATAAATCCTATTTTATAGTTGGATTTCTTAACTCTATCATATAATAGTCGTCTTTCTAACTATTCAAAAGTCTGACTTTTAAAACTTATTCTATTATTTATGTGGCACGCTAATAATAATTTTAGGGAATCATTTATTATTAATATCATATATAAAATTTTAATCTTTTGTAAACTCTTTTAAAAATAATACATTTCGATCGCGATTATAATAATTAAACATTTGTATTGCGATATATAAATATGACTATTAAAAATGAAAAGGAGGTTTAATGCATGTTAACTATATAAATAAAATATCAGTGACGAAACAATGATAAAGTTTATATAACAAAAATATAATAACTATAAATTTTGAAATTGACGTATACCACTTCAGGCAAACCTGACTATAAATATTTGGATTAATAATAATGTTATCCTTTATTGACATTATAAAACAATTTAGTTAGATAATAGAAGAAAAATTACTGTGATTTGATTTTTTTGAATTTAAAGATATTTTATCTAAATATTCCATAACTTCTTTAATCTTCATAGTTACTTGAATTAACTAACAATATTTTTGGGAATCAATATTAAAATAATTTACATTATGTTTAAAAATCTATAAAATTAACTATAAATACATTTAAAATATTAAATAAACTTATAATATATTTAAAAATTTTTTAAATTAACTTACTTAGAAATTTTGGGAATCAATATTAAAATAACTTACATTATATTTAAAATATAAAATTAACTAAAATATATTTAAAATTTTAAATAAACTTATAATATATTTAAAATTTTTTTAAATTAACTTATTTAGTGAAGAGAACAAGAATTATGGTGAGCGTAAGTAAAAATATATTTTATTATTATCATCTTTTTATCTTCGTACACACACTATATATATATTATCTGAAAATATAAATTAGAATACATATAATCAAAACGAAAAACAAAAAGTAATAATAGGTAAGGTTATAAAAATTAGATTACAAATATAAATTTCTAAACGAAAAACAAAAAGTAATAATAGGTAAGGTTACAAAAATTAGATTATAAATATTATAAATTTTGAATATATAACATTTAGAAATTTTGGGAATCAATATATAAATAACTTACATTATATTTAAAATATAAAATTAACTATAATTATATTTAAAATATAAAATTAACTATAAATATATTTAAAATATTAAATAAACTTATAATATATTTAAAAATTTTTTAAATTAACTTATCCTGAATTCATAGTGGCGCGATTGCGATTGCGATTTAGACGCGATAAATACAAAATACAGTAAATATGATATCGCATTTATAGTTACCGATCGCGCGATTTGATACGCGAAAGCAAATCGCTGCGATTTTTTCAAAACACAAATTATTTTGTGTTTCGCGAGATTTTGAAATAGTGCTTCGTTAAATACAGATTTTGATGAATATAGCTCAAAATATTTGATTTTGCGCTACTTTTAAATTTAGCGCTAATTTTTTATTAATTGAAATGCATTCAATGACAACCTTTTTTGATGATATAAAACCAAAGGATCAAATTAAAATTATGATTTAAATTTTTTTTTTTTTAGAAAATAAATAAATTAGCTTTTACGAATCTATCTATATATATAATCCTCAAAAAATGTCAATCAAATTTAGCCAATAGTTTTCTTTTTAATATTATTTGTCCAATCTAAATGATTATAGCAGTCACAGTCACAACTGTGACATTATATAGTCAATTATTTTACCTGATAATAGTCAATTATAATTTTGTTAATATATTATGTAATATTCAACTTCTTTATTAATTATTGGACGTTTGTCCTACTTAAATAGCGAGTAATTCTTAATAATATTTAATTAATATTAACAAATTCGGAAGTATTTAAGTTATGTTAAATTGTAGTTTTAATCTCCATGATATTTAGCGCCATCTATAATATTATATTTTATTTTAAATAGCATTATATTTCTAAGTTGAAATGTAAATATTTGGTCTTAATTGATATCAAATATATTGTTCTTTCTATATATCTATAATTTATCTATCTACCTATCATAGCAATTTTAAGCCAATTTAGATCATATTAGCAAAATGGATTTAATCTCCTATAAATCATGGAAAGCATTTCAGAAGTATTTTGAGGCAATAGGCAGGAAGGAACATTAGTATGAAAAAATTTTTTGCAGATAATCCTACAAGAGCTAAGGAATTCAAATCTATAATATATATATTCAATAAAAATCATCATAGCTTAAACATATCAAACACGCATTCATAAACCAAATCGAACCGCCATTTTCAAAAAAAGAATTTCAATACAAAAAACAATTACAAAACATATAATAATATAATAATTACAATAATTGATATTTTTTTTAACAGACACAACATCGAGCAAAACCTTCAATCATCAGTAAATAATTATATTTTTTAACAGACACCACATCGAGCAAAACCATATACTTTCAATTTACACATCTTAATCTTGAAGATACTGAAAATCAAGAACAAGTTGAACATTACTGTGGGCCATTAAAATCTATTTTATTATTTTTTTTTAGATTCCTACACAAGATACCATTCAACAAAACCAAACAATGGAACGTTTTATACTACCAAAATCTAAAGAAGGCATTATTGCTTCAACAAGAGTAAATTTTATATTTTTAAGATGTGATTCCGAAATATATATTTATTAGGTGAGGGGCAATTCTAATATTTTCCATTATTTTTTATAAATATGTTTATGAAGTATATATTTAGTAATTTTATTTTATGTCCACAATAATAAATATTTTAAACTAAACTTATTTTTATAAAATTGAGTAATTCTTATATTTTTAAATTTTAATAATAAATCAACATAAGGAGAAAGCTAGAAAGAGACAGGCACTTTGTCGTATCAACAAAAGGAACGAACAAAGTCTTATTCCTACAACATCCAACCATCTTGAAGATACTGGAAATAAACAATTTGCTTCAACATCCAATCATTTTGAAGATACTGAAAATCAAGAACAAGTTGAACTAAAAATTAGATTGCAAATCTTTTATTGCTGATAAGTTTCAGCAGATAGAGGAATTATTATAATTGCCTTCCAAAAATTAAAAATACTGTGGGCCATTAAAATCTATTTTATTATTTTTTTTAGATTCCTACACATGATACCATTCAACAAAACCAAACAATGGAACGTTTCATACCACCAAAATCTAAAGAAGGCATTATTGCTTCAACAAGATTAAATTTTATATTTTTTTTAATTTGTATTGTATGTTAGCTGATCAGATTTTTCCTATCTTATAAGATGTGATTCCGAAATATATATTTATTAGGTGAGGGGCTATTCTAATATTTTAAATTATTTTTTATAAATATGTTTATGAAGTATATATTTAGTAATTTTATTTTATGTCCACAATAATAAATATTTTAAACTAAACTTATTTTTATAAAATTGAGTAATTCTTATATTTTTAAATTTTAATAATAAAACAACATAAGGAGAAAGCTAGAAAGAGACAGGCACTTTGTCGTATCAAGAAAAGGAACGAACAAAGTCTTATTCCTACAACATCCAACCATCTTGAAGATACTGGAAATAAACAATTTGCTTCAACATCTAATCATCTTGAAGATACTGAAAATCAAGAACAAGTTGAACTAAAAATTAGATTGCAAATCTTATATTGCTGATAAGTTTCAGCAGATAAAGGAATTATTATAATTGCCTTCCAAAAATTAAAAATACTGTGGGCCATTAAAATCTATTTTATTATTTTTTTTAGATTCCTACACATGATACCATTCAACAAAACCAAACAATGGAACGTTTCATACCACCAAAATCTAAAGAAGGCATTATTGCTTCAACAAGAGTAAATTTTATATTTTTTTTAATTTGTATTGTATGTTAGCTGATCAGATTTTTCCTATCTTATAAGATGTGATTCCGAAATATATATTTATTAGGTGAGGGGCTATTCTAATATTTTCCATTATTTTTTATAAATATGTTTATGAAGTATATATTTAGTAATTTTATTTTATGTCCACAATAATAAATATTTTAAACTAAACTTATTTTTATAAAATTGAGTAATTCTTATATTTTTAAATTTTAATAATAAATCAACATAAGGAGAAAACTAGAAAGAGACAGGCACTTTGTCGTATCAACAAAAGGAACGAACAAAGTCTTATTCCTACAACATCCAACCATCTTGAAGATACTGGAAATAAACAATTTGCTTCAACATCTAATCATCTTGAAGATACTGAAAATCAAGAACAAGTTGAACTAAAAATTAGATTGCAAATCTTATATTGCTGATAAGTTTCAGCAGATAAAGGAATTATTATAATTGCCTTCCAAAAATTAAAAATACTGTGGGCCATTAAAATCTATTTTATTATTTTTTTTAGATTCCTACACATGATACCATTCAACAAAACCAAACAATGGAACGTTTCATACCACCAAAATCTAAAGAAGGCATTATTGCTTCAACAAGAGTAAATTTTATATTTTTTTTAATTTGTATTGTATGTTAGCTGATCAGATTTTTCCTATCTTATAAGATGTGATTCCGAAATATATATTTATTAGGTGAGGGGCTATTCTAATATTTTCCATTATTTTTTATAAATATGTTTATGAAGTATATATTTAGTAATTTTATTTTATGTCCACAATAATAAATATTTTAAACTAAACTTATTTTTATAAAATTGAGTAATTCTTATATTTTTAAATTTTAATAATAAATCAACATAAGGAGAAAGCTAGAAAGAGACAGGCACTTTGTCGTATCAAGAAAAGGAACGAACAAAGTCTTATTCCTACAACATCCAACCATCTTGAAGATACTGGAAATAAACAATTTGCTTCAACATCCAATCATTTTGAAGATACTGAAAATCAAGAACAAGTTGAACTAAAAATTAGATTGCAAATCTTATATTGCTGATAAGTTTCAGCAGATAGAGGAATTATTATAATTGCCTTCCAAAAATTAAAAATACTGTGGGCCATTAAAATCTATTTTATTATTTTTTTTAGATTCCTACACATGATACCATTCAACAAAACCAAACAATGGAACGTTTCATACCACCAAAATCTAAAGAAGGCATTATTGCTTCAACAAGAGTAAATTTTATATTTTTTTTAATTTGTATTGTATGTTAGCTGATCAGATTTTTCCTATCTTATAAGATGTGATTCCGAAATATATATTTATTAGGTGAGGGGCTATTCTAATATTTTCCATTATTTTTTATAAATATGTTTATGAAGTATATATTTAGTAATTTTATTTTATGTCCACAATAATAAATATTTTAAACTAAACTTATTTTTATAAAATTGAGTAATTCTTATATTTTTAAATTTTAATAATAAATCAACATAAGGAGAAAGCTAGAAAGAGACAGGCACTTTGTCGTATCAAGAAAAGGAACGAACAAAGTCTTATTCCTACAACATCCAACCATCTTGAAGATACTGGAAATAAACAATTTGCTTCAACATCCAATCATCTTGAAGATACTGAAAATCAAGAACAAGTTGAACATTACTGTGGGCCATTAAAATCTATTTTATTATTTTTTTTAGATTCCTACACAAGATACCTTTGGTGCAATATCTAAGTATAATTTTTTCAGTGATCCTATATCAATAAAAACAAATCAAGTTAAAAATTTTAATTTATGACAATAAATAAATTTATTTAAATTAGATTCCACGGATCATATTGCCGAAATGTGCCATTCAACGGACTCTTAATCTACCCAAATCAATAAAAACAAACGAAGTTAAAAAATTTAATTTATGTTATCAAATAGATTTTTTTTAAATTAGATTCCACGATATATATTACCGAAATGTACCATTCAGCATAATCTTAATCTACCAAAATCAATCAAAATAAACCAAGTTAAAAATTTTAATTTATCTTAATAAATTAATTTTTTTAAATTAAATTCCACGAATCATATTACCAAAATGTATCATTCATTCAACAGAATCTTAATCTACCCAAATCAATAAAAACAAACGAAGTTAAAAATTTTAATTTATAACATCATCTTCAAAAACGAAACCACCTTGAGCAAAGAAAAGAGAACTTCTTCACCATCGCTACCAACAACAGTAAATTCTATTTTATAATTTCAATTTACACGTTTTTTTTCAGGTTATTTACGGCAAACTACGAGCAAGGAAATTACAACATCATTTTCAAAAACGAAACCAACTTGAGCAAAGAAAAGAGAACTTCTTCACCATCGCTAAACCATCTTCCTCACCAACAACAGTATATTCTATTTAATTTCAATTTACATGTTTTATTTCAGGTTATTTACGGCAAACTACGAGCAAGGAAATCACAACATCATCTTCAAAAACGAAACCACCTTGAGCAAAGAAAAGAGAACTTCTTCACCATCGCTAAATCATCTTCCTCACCAACAACAGTATATTCTATTTTATAATTTCAATTTACACGTTTTATTTCAGGTTATTTACGGCAAACTACGAACAAGGAAATCACAACATCATTTTCAAAAACGAAACCACCTTGAGCAAAGAAAAGAGAACTTCTTCACCATCGCTAAACCATCTTCCTCACCAACAACAGTATATTCTATTTAATTTCAATTTACACGTTTTATTTCAGGTTATTTACGACAAACTACGAGCAAGGAAATCACAACAACATCTTCAAAAACGAAACCACCTTGAGCAAAGAAAAGAGATTGAAATCTCCTTTTTTAGGTAAAATTTTCTATATTATAAAATTTATTATATTATATTTTTTATATGGCTACAAATGCATATGTGTTGTAACCCGATAATCATCAACTCTTGAAGTATAAATATTTATTATATTTTCTTATAATTCATATCTTTGTCTCTTTTTTTCTATTTCTTCCTTCTTATTTTCATTCTTTTTTTCATTTCTTTGCTCCCCTAAAATCCATCTCCTACCTTCACGCGGTGGGGAGTGAACAGTAATTCTGACTAACAGGAGCTCTGGTAAATAATGTTAGTATTTAGGGTACTAATAAGAGATATTGTTTCATTTTTGTAATTTAAAATATAAATTTCGAAATCACATCTCATAAAAAGGAAAATGTCTGATTCATCCATCATCAAATAAAGGTAAAATATATTATTCATCAATCATTGAATAAAAAATACAATTCCTCTCTCTTAGTCCTAATGCGTTGGAATTGGCCTGAAGGAGGAGGGGGAGGGGTAAAAAGAATTATCGTAAAAGAACGAATAAAATTCTCACCCCCGTCATTTTTGACGGGTTATCAACTAGTGTTTATATAATAAGCATAATCATTTGTATAAATGATATGATAAACAAGAATAAAATCTGAGAATTATTAGCCAAGCAGTATAGTATGCCTGGTTATAATTTTCCATACATATTATATTTATAATTTTTTTTTGGTTCATCTCTGGAAAAATCTGAGAGATTGTTTTATAAAAGAGAGGCAAAAGCTAAAAAGACTGAAAAGTGGGTCAGAGGGTGGTCATCACATCTCATGGCCATTCTATCAGGATATGCTATTCCTGGTAGAAACCTTAACACCTTTATCACAGAAATCCTCTTTAGATATAGAGGAATGTACTACTAAATATGCAAATGATATATTAATGAAATAACGACATGAATGATAGCATTTTAATTGATAAAATATAGTTATTATTTAGGCGATCTCATTGATAGTGAGAATATAACAGATGATATATTTATTCCCAAAGATTCTGCAGCACTAAATCTTAGTAATGATTCTGGTAATTAATAATATCAAATTTATATTATCTTTTATATAGAATCTATGTCCTGTGTTGGGTCACCTAGTTCAAATGTCCTAAGAGAAAGAACAATGATATGGGTAATTTATATTTTTTGATTTATTGATAAATTTCTATTCCGCATTCAAATGCTTCATCCGAGAGAATATTCAGTTTAATGAATACTGCTTGGAGAAAAGAACGCAATCGATTACATTTATCAACATTGGAAGCGGAACTTATGGTGAAACAAAATTTTAATTATTCATGTAAAAAGTTTTCAGCCTATCTCCACAGTGCTGATGGGAAATCTTTATTACCTCTTTTAAAATCATCTATAAAATATAATAATTAATATTATGCGATATTTATAACATGGAAAATTATACATTATAATAAGATTAGTAATAAAGAATTTGAATTTTCATTGTTTTAAAAATTTTTAAATATAACATATTAACATAGATTAGTATGTTATATCAAGATCCCCGGCCGAAGGCCCACAAATTGGGAGGTATGGTGGGCGAAGCCCCCCATTAAAAGAAAAACTCACGTTTTCAAGTGAATAATATCTGGCAATCCTGTTTCCACTGCACTATAATGAAAATCGATGCGATCGATCCAGCTGATCGGTCGTTGCGGTATCGCGGCGAAATCGCAATCGCTCTTCATTATGAATTCAGGGTTAGAAATTTTGGGAATCAATTGGAAAAATTTAAGTTTTAGAAAAACGACAAAACACTTAATTAAAAAAAAATATGAAATAGAGGGACGATACCAAAATGGTTCCCATAATTTATAACTCCACTAAAAAAAGTCATGAATTCTATTAATAAATATTATTATTTTGATAGTTATATATGGTAAATATTAAGTATTTTTTAATGTTTAATATTAATTTTTAAATATATAATAAAAATAATTTCTTAAAATTATTCTTAATATCATTTTGTTCTATATATTTTTAATCTAATCTATATCTTTTATTACTAGCCTAAACATTCAATAAAGCAAGTGTTGTTTTAGTTTTTCAAATATTTCATTCTATTATGTTGAGAAACTAGAATTAAAAAGGCAGTATTAAATATATCTCTACATTCACTTTTTTGATAAGTGTCCCGCTTTCGATTTTTTATTTTTAGTGTTAAAGCCTTCTATATATATTAATAAATTATTTATCTTAAGTATTTATACATTGCAAAGAAGGATTAATCATTTATATTTGCACTGAATAATATATAATATTAATAACCCAATCATGATATAATATGCGATCATAAAATATAAAAATCGAATAGACATAATTCATATTGCATATTAAATTAAATATATATAAAATTATGCCATAGTAATATAGCGATTATATATAATGTAATATAACAAAATAAATAATATATTAAAATAATCATATAAAAAATATACCTGTAAAATAAAAGCGAATGGAATATTTACATTAAAATTATATGTATAGATTTTGATTAATTTTTTAAATTTCATGTAATTGTAATAAAAAATATTTGGATAAATTGCGAAATACATATTTGTAAAGGAGCGATAATAACTGAAAATGTTTATAAATATAATAAAAAAAGATTTTAATTTAATGATTTTGAAAACCTCATCCAAAAATGTAAGAACATATTCGCTTTCTAGTAAATATCTGTTAAATTTGAGATCATACGATCTTTTATCTCGTAGGAGTAATTAATGCGATTAACCATTGATCCATTATTTATTTGAATAAGTTTTAGATCATTACTATTTTGATAGTGTATTAAAAATTTTATTAATGTATAAATATTAGGATGAGCGTAAGATATTTTTCGGTTCAGGGCATGATGAAATCCCTCTAAATGAGTATTGGTGCGGGGACCCAGTACTTTATACCTAAATTAACAATATATAAATTAGATATTATATAATTTAACATCTTTTATACCTTGACCATATTTTATAAGGAAATAGTGGTCTAACTCCGAGCCAAGTTGTATCCATATATTGCATAAAACTTAGTAACAAAGCGGTATGACTAAATACTGTCTTGCTTAGAGAACTGCACGGGCTGTCCGTAGCCCGACCCGACCCGAGCCTCGGGTCGGGTTCGGACATCAAAAAAAATTTTCTCGGGTTCGGGCTCGGGTCGGGTTGTAAAAGCTGTCCGACCCGAAAACCTGACCCGAAAATAAATAATAATATTAATATCTTAAATAGTCAGTATAATTTATAATATTAATTATAAAATCATATTATTTAATATTTATCACATTTTAGGATTAAAATGTCAATCATATTAACATGTCATGTCATTATTAATTATTATTTTATAAACCTAACAACCGGATACCAAACTATTTTATCACTAAATTGTGTGTTTCCCATGAATTACAAGATAAGACATATTTTATGTACTAAAGATAAGTTTTATTCATTATTTATTATTTATCTAGCCTATACATTGTCTTTTTTAACATTTCTTTTAAAAAATTTCCATATAAAATTTAAGATTGGGATTTGATTCAGGGGAACTTATTTCTAATTTAAATTTCACTACCATAAATGTTAATCATCCTAGAAATTAAAAAATATTATATAAAATTGGTAATGATATTCTAAGTTAAATTTATATATAAAATATAATTGTCATAAATGATACTTATTTTAGTAGAAATGTCAATCAAGTTTTATAAATATATATTTATATTAGTTTTTAATTAATGAAATGTCAGTCATTTCTGACAAAGATTTTTGTTTATATTTTTTTTGAACAAAGAAACACTTTTTTTAATTTTTATGACTTTTCGATTTTTATATTTTTTGTGACTTTTAAATTTTTGATAACCTTTTTTTATGGTAATAAAACCTTTTTAAATTATGATAATATTTTGCGCCTTTAATTTTTGACCCTTGTAATTTGATATAGTTTTATTTAATAAAGATATAGATCCGAAAATTAGTTTGCCTAGCATTTAATTTGATAGTTTGCATTCTGAGTTTAGCCTTATAGTAGAATTTAGTCTTAGTAATTTTTCTGATATAATTAATATTTGAACCTCTTGTTTCCTTTTTGTGTTTTTTTTGTCATTGGTGACCGAGACCACCAGGATTGTTTCGATTCCAGGGTTATTCGGTATTTCAAGGTAAAGAAAAAATATTTTATTTTATATTTTGTATCTCACCTCAGAACACAACGCAATCACATTTTTGTTTAAATTTTTTAAAAATTGAACAAGGCCGTTTAAAGGTAATATAAATTTTTCATATAATGAAATGGGCTTTATATTTAATTTTGATTTTGAGCCTAGCGTATTTGATAAAATTTCGGAGTATCCGAGTATTACTTATCAAAGTTTGTATCAAATGGTTGATAAATTTGATGTAAATAATGCCGTAGTGACAATTTTAATGTTGGTTCTACTGTACGTGTTATATATTACAATAAAATTTTTGTTTGGAAAATGTACTCTGGTCGCGACTAGAGTATATGGTAATTGGAAAATAGACACTCCGTTGTCGGCCGATTGTTGGAAAAAGATTTCGGTCTTGGAAAGTAGTTTAAATGGAATTTTAAATGAAATCAAGAACGGCAGACCTGAAAAGGTGGAAATGATGAAAGATAATAACGATGATCGTTTGGATAGTGTGGAGAGATCTATAGTTATCCTCCAGGAATTGAAAGAATTAAAAGACATGATTAAGATTATATATCAGGATATGAATACGTTGGTTATGGCTAATAGTAATAGTAATAAAGGCCAAGTGCGTGGTCCGACATGGACCTATGGAAAAAATATTTCCATTGAAAAAAATGGCTTTTCAGGTCATAAGAAAATTTTTGAAGATTTGAAATGTACCCGTTGTGGGTATGTGGGTCACAAGGTAGAGACCTGCGTAGTCAAAGAACAAAATTTTCGTGAAAGTTTTCCGTTAAAGAGATTGGCATTAGAAAATTTTAATGTTAGAAAAATTTCTGGTACTAACACGAATAAATTTGATGTTTTACGACCGAATTATGGCAAATCCCGTTTGTGTTTTAAATGTAACAAACCGGGACATGTAGCCATAAACTGTATCAAAAATTGACTATATGATTGCAAATGTAATCATATAGTAGGTAGGAGATCGGGATGGAAAAATGATAATAAAGTAAATAACCATGATAATAACCGAAATTTTTTAATTTATGATGATAAAAATAATAAAGATTCTAATGATTTTAAATGGGAGAAATATCCTAAAGGTATTGTTAAATATTCCGATGAAAGGAATATGAATATTTTCGGATGGGAAAAATATCCCAGTTATATGGAAAAAAACAATATGAATATTGTTAAGGAACCACTAAATTCCGAGTTGAATTTATGTTCAAATGAGAATTCTCATGAAACTGATGTTTCAAATGAGATTAATATTGATCCGTCAATTAAAACATATGATATTTTAATGACTGAAAGATTAGTCGAACCTCGTCCTTGTCCAAGAGTTATCGTAAGAGTTGACTCTAGGGATATTGACATGTTGTTCGACACAGGGGCTAGCATTTCTATAATGTCTCGAAGAAATTATTTTAAGTATTGGCCTAAAGGTAAGCTTGAGAAAGAATCTATGTGCGTCAGACGATTTGATGGGTCTGAGATAATAGTTTTGGGAAAAACTAAATTGGGCGTAATTCTTCATGATACCACATTTTTCCTAGATTTATGGGTAGTAAAGAAAGATGTGGAAACCATCATGGGGTGGGATTGGATTGTTCAGTTAGGTCCTTTCAGTAATTATTGGAATATTTTTGCCCTACATAATGGTTCGGTCATAATTAACCCGAAGGACCAAAATATTGCTTATAACGCTCGAAAAAATATCCGTGAAATAGAAGGGAAGGATTTAACCATAAAACAAAATGATTCAACCCGTAATTCTGATAGGTATGTAAAGTCCACGGAATTAATGGTTGAAAACAACATTAGCATTGATAAAACCCCAGTGGTGGCTATTGGTATTTCTGAATTACATAAGATGAGTGAAAATATATCTCGTTTAGTGAAGAAGTATGAAATAATTTTCGAAGACAAATTAGGTTGTCTTAATGATTATCAAGTAGATATAAAATTAAGGGAAGGATTTGCACCTATTTTCCTAGCTTGTCGTCGAGTCCCTTTTGAATGGAAAAAGGAGATTGACGAAGAATTGGATCAATGGGTTAAAGATGGTATCATTGTTCCAGTGGAATATAGTGTATGGGCAACCCCGTTGGTACCAGTTAAGAAATCAAATGGTAAATTGAGACTCTGTGCTGATTTCAGAGTAACTGTTAATCGATGGGTAGTAGAGGTTAAATATCCTTTACCCCGAATTGAGGAAATTTTGGCCCAGTTGAAGGGAGCGAAATATTTTTCAAAGGTTGATTTTTCGTCAGCCTATTTACAATTACCTTTGAGGGAGGAGATTCGTAAATTATTGACGATCACGACTCCCAAAGGGTTGTTCGCTTTTTGTAGACTACCATTTGGGTTGAGTGTGTCAGCGCCTATTTTTCAGCGCACCATGGCGTCCGTTTTTCAAGGATTAGAGGGTGTATTTTATTACATGGATGATGTGCTAATTACAGGGGTAACGCCTGAGCAGCATAACCATCGTCTGGAGGTTTTTAAAAGAATTCATGGTAAAGGCTTGAGAGCCAGCAAAGAAAAAAGCATTTTGGGTGTAATGGAGGTCGAATATTTAGGCCATCAAATAAATGGGATTGAGGTGAAGCCATTGCAAAAAAATTTAAAAAATATATTAAATTTGAAGCAGCCCAATAATAAGGCTGAAGTGCAGTCCTTTTTGGGTATGGTAAATTACTATAATCGTTTTATAGAGGATTTTGCGAAGGTAGCTGCCCCGTTATATGATTTATTAAAAAAGGGTGTTCATTTCGATTGGAAAGTAGAGCAACAAGAAGCATTTGAAATTTTAAAGGGCAAAATTGGGGAAGAGCCAATTTTAGTCTGTTTCAACAATGATTTAGAAATTATTTTAGCGGTTGATGCCTCCAACAAGGGTGTTGGAGGAGCCCTATTACATGTAATTGATGGTGTGGAAAGACCCATCCTTTTTTTTTCCCGAGTTTTTAGGGATGTTGAAACGAGATATTCGGTGATTGAACAGGAGGCCTTGGCCGTGATTTTCGGTTTGACGAAATGCCGTGAATATTTGATTGGTAAAAAATTTGAAATTTTTACTGACCACAAGCCATTAATCCACCTATTCCGAAAGGATAATAGGGAATTAATGCTATCTCCCCGGTTACAACGTTGGTTGTTATTAGTGGGAAGTTTTAACGTGGAAGTTAGATATCGTCGGGGCAAAGAGAATCATTTGCCAGATATTTTGTCCAGGTTAGGTTTTGACTGTGCAGACCCGGAAATAAATATTAGTATAAGTGATAGAGAGAAGGCCTTAGTGCGTTCTTTGTCTTATATTTTAAAAGGGGGTCCTACCAATTGGGAGGATTTGAAAGCCAATACTGTGAATGACAAAGTGCTAGGTCAGATAAAATTAAGTCTAACAGGAGAGAAACCTTGGAAAAACAAATATGATGCATATAAAAAAATACAGAAAGAATTATCAATTGTTGATGATTGTATTATGAGGGGAAACAGGGCCGTAATTCCTTATAAATTACGGAGTAAAATTATGAAATTATTGCACGCCGGTCATCAAGGTCGAGACAAGATGAAGTCTTGGGCTCGAGAATATGTATGGTGGCCTGGTATGGGCAAAGATATTGAACGGATTACCAGGAAATGCGTTCCTTGTAATGCCTGTGCTCCTATGCCCCGTAAAGAGGTAGGGCAGGTTTGGCCTAAATCAAAGAAACCTTGGGAACGTATCCACATCGATTTCTTTGATCTTGATAAAAGGACATATTTTTTAGTGGTTGACTCGTATTCTAAATGGATAGAATATGCATTAGTACATGGATACACCACAAAAATTGTTGTGAAAAAATTAAGAGAATTATATGCTCGGTTCGGTTTTCCGGACAAGATAGTGTCTGACGGGGGTCCCCCCTTTGTCAGCGAAGATTTTAAACAGTTTTGTGTTGAGTCACAGACAAAACACATTCTAGCTCCACCATATCATCCCAGCTCGAATGGACAAGCTGAGAGGATGGTAGCCATTGTTAAAAATTGGATCAAGGAGCACATAAAGAGGAGGCTTACATGTCTCAATTCTATTACCTCAATTCTCGTAATCGAGAGGGAGTTACGCCTGTCGAGTTATTTTTAGGTAGGCGAACACGGGGTCCTTTGGATTTCTTAAAACCAAAGAAGAAGACTATTACCTCAATGGAAGTAAAATTAGGGGTACGGTTTGCCGTGGGACAAAAGGTTTGGGCCCGATTGTTCGACAGTCGGGCAACCAAATGGGAAAAGGGTCGGGTCATATTGAACCGGGGTTCGAAATTAAGTGAAATTTTGTTAATAACAGGGGTGACCGTGGTTCGTCACCACGATCATATGAGATTGGGATAAATAGTTTTTTTTAAATGTTATAGAAAAGAAATGGTGTGTCGTCTATTATCTGTTTTTACAGTCAGATGACTGTTTTAAAGAATAAGAAGATTTTTATGATATTGGTAAGGTTGGTGGATGTTTTTGTTTTAAAAGAAAATTTGTTTATGATATTGGTAAGGTTGGTGAATATTTTTGTTTAAAAGAAAATTTGTTTTGTCTGGCCAGTTGCCAGGGTAAGTGACAGTTTGGTTTTAAAAAAAAAAATAATAAGAAAAGTTTATGAATAAACATGTGTGTGCCTCATCTAGTTTACATCCTATAAGTAGGAGTGAGAATAAATTATTTTGAAATTGTCGTTTTGTTTTTGGTTATTAATTATTTTTGTTTATGGGCAACAATGTACACACTATATATATGCCTTTATTTTGGTATATCCTCATTAAATTTTGTTTTAAAATAAAATATTTTTACAAAAAAAAAAGAGTAAATTAATTTATATTAAAAATTTAAAATTTTTTAAATTAATTTTATATTAAAAATAAAAATTTTTTTTTAAAAAATAAGTTAAAGCGAATTAATTTTATATTAAAAATTAAAATTTTTCAAAGAAAATTTAAAATAAATCTCCCGTTGCAGCTGATCTCCACATATTCCAGACGATAAGACCCATGGAGACTACCAGTCGATTAGTCGATCTAGGGTCCTGCTACATTCAAATTACCTTGATCCCCAAGAATACCGGTATGACGATACCAGCCACGATGGTACTAGATAATTCGATGATGTCTGGAGGTCCCCGTATCAAGAAATGTTTCCATTGTCGAAGCAGTGACCATATTCGAAGCCAGTGCCCAAGCTTAGGAAGAGACGGGCGATCCCCTCTAGCCCCTATCAATGACAACACCATTGGGCAATCAACCAGGCAATATCGAAGGAGAGGGGAGGACTCCACGCGGGGAACAGCTCCATGCGCTCCCATACGACAAGCGCCGTCAGCCAACAGGGGTGCCCTGAATGGTACCTCCAGCGGAAGTTCCAGCAGCACGTCAAACCCCCCCCCCTCCATTGACAACATTCTCCAGCGAACGGTCGATAACATTCAAGGACCTACGCCGACGACGTCAGCTTTTTCTGCGGAAGCTACACGTATAGATGACATGGACTTGTGGGAGAATCAGTTACTCTCCTGAAGGCTCCACAAAAGGTCCGCTGCACCCAGACACCTTTTAAATTTATATTTTTTTTTTGTTATTTGGCGTGCCACAGCCCATAAAGGGGTGGCATGTCATAAATGATACTTATTTTAGTAGAAATGTCAATCAAGTTTTATAAATATATATTTATATTAGTTTTTAATTAATGAAATGTCAGTCATTTCTGGCAAAGATTTTTGTTTATATTTTTTTTGAACAAAGAAACACTTTTTTTAATTTTTATGACTTTTCGATTTTTATATTTTTTGTGACTTTTAAATTTTTGATAACCTTTTTTTATGGTAATAAAACCTTTTTAAATTATGATAATATTTTGCGCCTTTAATTTTTGACCCTTGTAATTTGATATAGTTTTATTTAATAAAGATATAGATCCGAAAATTAGTTTGCCTAGCATTTAATTTGATAGTTTGCATTCTGAGTTTAGCCTTATAGTAGAATTTAGTCTTAGTAATTTTTCTGATATAATTAATATTTGAACCTCTTGTTTCCTTTTTGTGTTTTTTTTGTCAATAATCTTTACTTATTTCGTTTTGGTATTATTATTTTTTTATCTATCTACCTTAATATGAGTTGTAAATTTTCCAGCTAATTTTGGTTGTCAATATTTTAAAATATGGCAGAAAAAAATTAGGAAATTAATACAAGATTCTCAAAGAAAATAAGATGTATACTGTGATATGTAAAATTTAAAACATGAATATTAAAAAGAATCTGTATCTGTATCTTTTGTCAAGAAAATGAAAAAGATACAAGATTCTTTTCAGAATTAAGGATCTTAGATACAGATATTAGTATCTTATTAAAAATGTCAAAATGAGTAAGATATAAAGGGATCTTGTATCATTCTTAGATACAAGTATTAGCAGTACTGCCCAACTCTGTTTATTTCAATCTAATTGATTAAAGTCATTTTAAATATTTTTTTTAGATTTTAGACACAGCCATATCAAAAAAATTATCTCAATGGATGCAAAATTAAAAAGAATTGGTGAAAAGATTAAGACAAAAGAATATGAAGTAAGGGAGAATCTTAATGGAAAATCCGATGTATGGAAGAAATTTTCATTTATATATGATGAAAATAAAGAAAAACTTAATTATGTCATTTGTATTATATGCAAATTTATTTCTGTATATAATTCAATAACAGGTTAGATATTTATACATAAAATATGATCTTATTAAATTATTTTAGGCGGCTAGCAGTGAAAGGGCGTTTTCAGCTGCTGGTAGGGCCTTTGAGGAGAGAAGGACTCGTTTAAAGCCAGATAAACTAGACCCCTCTTTATTTATATATCATAATTATTCACTTTGTGATAATTTTGATAATGATATTGATGAGGTCAATATAATATAATATGTTCATTATATTTTTTATATATTTATTAACTTTTATATCATTTCTATATTCGCATAAATGATGCTTATTGTATTATATAATCGTTATAATTTTTAAATTCGCTTGTATATTAATCGTTTTATAATATTTTTCACAAATTTAATAAAATGCAACTTAATATATATCTTGAATAGATTATGACAGTCAAATAAACTTTTATTTAAGGTGGCTGAACTGAATAAATACACATAATTTTTTTTTTGGTTATTATAATATTAAAACTTAAATTGCAAAATTTTATTCAGGTCGGGCTCGGGTCGGGTTGGACTAAAAAATGTGTGCTCGGGCTCGGACAAAAAATTTTTTTAAATTCGGGCTCAGGTTGCGAAAAAATTACTTTTGAGTTCTTTAGTCTTGCTAAACTGCCTTGCTAAAAAGCAATTAATCATAATTTGATGATATAATATCTTTTAAAAATTATTTTTCAAAATATTTTTTTTATTTTACATAATATCATATAATTTAAAATTCTATTTTTACTTAATATTATTGGAAAAAAAATATATTTACTAGCTTATTACAACTTAAATTTTATTTTTCAATTACAAAATTTAACAAATTTATATCCATAAGAGGGCGTTAAATACATAAATATGAAAATATATTCTTAGGAAACCAGAATAAATATTAAATAGTGCTTTTTTTGTATTTGGGTGTAAATACATGTGAAAAACCTAAATTTTTTTTAAAAATAGAGGTTTTTTTGACATTTAATTAATGAGTAGGTTTAGAATCGAAAAATAGTAGAAAGTTTGTAAGGAACATATTGCTGGCGTATTGATCAAAATCTCTTCATTTTTGGTTTATACATGTATATTTAGGTGTTAAACATTATCCTAAAAAATATTTTGAAAATATTATGATTTGACCGAATGCCGAGCTTAAAACCGACCAATTACTAAATATTCGATCGACCAAATTTGGTGTTAATATTATTTGGACATTTTTCGTAAAAAAATGTCGGCCTGGTCCGGGTTTTATATTTTCAAGCTCGGCCCGGATTTTTCTGATAAAATATTTTTCGGTCCGGATTTCTATAAAAAAAGATTTTCGGCCTGGGTGTATAAATTTTTTTTGTTTTGGGTTTTAAAAAATATTAAAATATACCAATTCAGCATTTTACGGATCTTTATGTGATATATTATTCTATGATATCCAATTTTTAAATATATCTATTTATTTTTTATATATAATAATGGCGATTTACAATATTCGTCCAGGCCTGGAACTTTTTTTAAAAAAAAGTTTTTGTTATTTATAAATAGAATCTAATTTTACTTGTGACTAAATTTATATAAATGTATAGCATTTATTTGAATATTCATTAGAATAATTTAAAATACTTTTGGTGGGTCTTAACATTCAAAATATTCATATTTATCATGCCATTTTTGATC
>NW_027050865.1:0-24405 GCF_954871325.1 Gordionus sp. m RMFG-2023 | reverse complement strand
TCAAATTGAGCTCGATTGCGGCATAAATTTTCTAATGACGAAAAGCCGATTCTCTCTATGAAGATTTTTTGGTTAATCTACAACCTAATATACTAATTCACATTAATCCTTGAGGCTGTTTTATCTCTCGCAGCCCTTAAAATAAAAGTTAAACGTAAATCTTCAATAAGAATTTAATCAACTATTTCCTAACAATAAAGTTATATTCTAATCTTATTCACCGAATTTTTTAATTATTATATCTCAGCAACCTATTAGTTAAATATTAACTTTCGCAATTTATGTTTCTATTTCTTTGTCAAAGTTATTTCTAGTGATCACTTGATAATAATTCTAAAATCTAAAATATCATAGTCTTTATTAGTTTCAAAACCTTTGTCTTTAATTTTAGATTTTATATTCCTACATAAACATAATCTTAACCACATAATTTTTCCCTTTCATCTTTATTTACATATTTTTCTTACGTTCTTCTGGAATTTTTTTTTTTTTGTATTAGAATACAGTTTGACACATCTCCTTGTTGCCGGTCACAGACTGAAGGTTATTAAGGGCCGGTCTCCTCCGCTCTTCGGCACCACTGTCACAACGACAAGATTGTCATTGTGCATCAAAACCTAAATATAAAAATAGAAAACAAATATATATATAAAAAGGAAATTAATAATAATTAGGAATCACGAAATCATAAAATCAACTTTAATTCTTTATTCAAAATTATAATAGTAAACATCATAAAAAAAATAAAATAAAATTAAAAAATTAAAAGTAAATTTTAGTTAAAATAATAATCCCCTTTTCGCATCATAATTTCTCCATTATATATCCTTTTTCTTTAATCAACATTTACATAGTCTCCCTAGCGAAGAATAACAAGTTCTACATCCCACTTGTTAAAACTGTTAAAGTATGAAAAAATCTACAAATCTCACGCGTTTTTTTCTCATTTACATAGACGGGGATATTTTAATAAAACATTATTTTTGTTTACGATTTGCATAATGCATTTTTTTGTAAAGTAAAACTGCAACAATAATTTTTGAGATACTCTTTTATTTTCCAAAATTCAAACTTTTATTTTCTTTTTAAAACCAATAAAATAAAACAATAATATTTTTTCATTAAAAAAAATCAATAATATTTTAATAATCATAAATAAACAAACATATGCCTAGAACACCTCCCTTATTTTTAAGAGGCATTCTCAGGACACGAATTCAAAATTTTTTTAAAAAAAAAACTATTATTCTTTGTAATATGTCAATTTTCATATTGTTGTTGACACCATTAATTGATCGGTCGTATTGTTCATCATTTTTTCATCGTCGAGTTATCGGTCTTTAGCAATTTCGTTAGTACATCATAGCATAATGGATCATTTGCTTTGCATCATCTAAAGTTATCGTATTATCGATCACTAAGTTGGTAGTTAAATGATTGGCTGCATCCGAACTTGAAAGTTGATTATCGCGTCATTGTGGATAATTTGATAGTTGGTCTTATTATCGCTTATTCTGAATCATTGGTGTAATATTCTCGAAATCATTGTAAATAGAATTTTCCTCAGTCATAATCAACGATTATATTTTTCCTTGAAACAAAATAATTTATCCTTCAATTTTCATTTATTTTTATTATTAATTTAAAATAATTAATATATTTTACCATTTCAATTTTTCACAAACCTACCCCCTTTTTAATCGACTCGCAAACTTTTTTTTTTTAAAAAATGTAATTTACCATTTTTCAATTTTACTAACAAACTCCCTTTTTATCGACTCTTTTATTTCTTCCTACTTATATTTAATTATTATTTTCACAATACACAATTAATTTGATAAACTAATAACATTTTTAATCCACTCACTACCCTCATTATTTATTTCAAAACATATACTTTCCAAAAATAAATTGATTTCTTATCTCAACATCAATTTAAAAAAATTAACAAAATTTACATTACTATAAAATAATTCCCCTCTTCAACTTTTCTTTTTATCTCTCAACTGTTTTATATATTTTCCAAAAAAAAATTGATTTCTTATCTCAACATCAATTTAAAAAGTTAACAAAATTTACATTACCATAAAATAATTCCCCTCTTCAACTTTTCTTTTTATCTCTCAACTGTTTTTTTTAACACGAAAAAAAAACTATTAACCACGATATGCTTCACTTCCCTTAAGAACAAATATTTAATAAAACAAAAAATTGACCTGCAATATACATTTTTGTTAAACCAAACGAACTATCAACATATTCAGTTATATGTATCTCATTTTAATATACCGAACCATATACTAAGATATTTCTTACTTTAACCTTTACATACTTCTAACTATTCAATTATATATATATATACGTATACCAAATTACTATCTTCTCATGGTTACTACATCCATTTATTCAACTTAATTTCCTCCCATCCCTACCCAATTGAACCAATATTATAATAATCATAACTCGAAATGGACTAAGCGATCCATATTCCTTTTACCCCACCAATTTTATAATACCCTACAAAATTTTCCTCCTTCTACCACACTTTCAATCCTAATTTTTTTTTCTTACTAATTTCGCTGGTATAATCTCTAACACCGGATATTTATCTCTTTCAAACTTTCTTTCCTCCGACTGATTAATATCCAAATATTTTCTTGCATACTCAAATTTTTTCCTTACTAATTTCACCGGAAAATTTTGTAATGCAGATAATTTCTCCCTTTCTAAATTTGAGTCTTTATAAATTTCATCACCACTCATATAACTATTTTCCAACCCCGATTCCCTTGAAATCAACTTTTTGTCTACCTCAAAATTAAAATTTTCATCACTTGTTTCCAAAATATTATCCATTTCTACATCAACAGACATATTATCAATATCTGAATCAATATTTTCCTCAGAATCATATATTACAACTTGTTTATTATTCATACACTCAGGCTCATACACTCAGGCTCCTCCTGAATCATTTTTTTATTTATCATTATTTCATTTCTCTGAATTTCCTCAAAATTATTTCTCAAATTTTTAATATCATCAATTTTTAATATTTCAATTTCCGAAATTCCATTTATTTCATTATCACAAATTTCCTGATTATCATTTTCCATATTTTCCACTTTAACATTTTCTAAAATTTCAATTCCCACTATTTCATTTTCTACAAATTCATTTTCCCGATTTTTCATATTCACCTCCTTTACAGATGTTTCCAATACTTCAATATTTTTATCATCCTTTTTCCCTTGAAATATATTCAAAAATTTACTTTCTAATCCAAATTTCGATATCCAATTCCATCCCAAAATCGCACCCACCTCTTCTTTTATTATCCACAAATCCAAGAACTGCACTTCCCCATTCATTAGCACCGGCAAATTCACTTTTCCCAAAACCGAAATAACAGTTCCATTTAACTGCTTAATTATCATTTTATCATTTATTAATCGCTCATTCGGCCATAAATTCGAAAATTCCCTATACCCCATTACCGATATAGTTGCTCCCGTATCTAACAACATTATAATTTCCTTATTTCCCACATTAATTTTCACGCGCGGACATTCATCATAATTAATATCTTTTTCCATCGAAACTGGCATAACACAAATTTGTATATTCGCCCTGGGCCACTCATTCCCCTTATTTTTCATCACTAATTCATTACTATTTTTCTTTTCTTCCCAAATTATTTTCAATATTTAGTACATTCCCTAATAATAAAATTTTTCCCTTGTCTGCTGGGTTTTCCGATGTAATAACCCCACATATTGATTCCTGTCCACCATATAGTCATGTGACCGGACAATCTCTCGCATAATGTCCAATGTTACGACACTTGAAACATGTTACATCTTCGACTTTCCTTTTTTCATAGATATTTTTTTCCCCTTTTTTTATATATTCTACCGCCGGAAATGCTTTAGAATCTTCTTGTTGATTCTTAAAACACTTATCATGACCATGACCAAAATTTCCACAATTTCCACAAGCTTTTTGAATTTCATTCACCAATTTATACGTAGGAACATAACATTCCTCAGTTTTATGCCCTTTATTTCCACACCTTTTACAAATTATAGTTAACACATTTGGATTTCTCCTTTCATTACATCCTCTACTTATATGTCCAAACTTCCCACAATTATAACACTTTTTATTTTCCCTTTCATCATTCCCATACACTCCTTTTCCTTCACTTTTCTTTTCCAATTCTTCTATTTTAATTTTCATTTCTGTCATTTCTGTTCTCAACATCTCTTTTTCCCTTTCAATCAACTCCATTTTTTCCCTTTTCCTCCTTTCTTCCACTTCTTTTTTCTCTATCTCTTTCCTTTCATTTTCCCATTCTTCCCTCATTTCTCTTCTCATTTCTTCAATATTAATCTCCTTTTTTTTATGTTCCATTTTTCCAATTTCATTTTCCTTTTTTTTGTCATTTTCTCCAATTTTTCCATTTTCTCTTTTTTCAGACTCTCTAACGAAATCTGTTTTATTAATATCAATTTCACATACCTTTTTTTCAGAATCTCTGACGATATCTGTTTTTAATATTTCCTTTTTTTCATTTTCATTTTTCACCATATATATTTCATTAAATAAATTTTCAATATTCCTCTTAAATTCTTCAATTTTTTTATTTTTCTCCCTTTCCACTTGCTCTAACATTCTTACTCGATTTATATCTTTATTTCCATTTCTTTTCTTATACCAAAAATATATTATAACCCATAATATAAAAACCACTAATATTCCAAAATACATTTTTAACGGCTCAACATTTTTGACCTCAAAATAATTGTAGGTCTTAATATTTTTGCGATTTAGCATTTCCTTAAAATTATTTTTAATTTAAACTCTTAATTTTCAAATTTCAAATTCTTTAATTCTATAATAAACTTATCAATAACTTTATCAAAAAAATTTTAACTGACTTAAATGATAAAATATACAATATCGAAATTATTACGAAAATCCCTAATACACAATAATACATAAAATTTCAACAAAAATATAAACTTTTACCTTATTTTTACGAATTTCCTTTTTCCTTTTTATAAATCTTTGGCCTGTTTCGTAATAGTAGTCATTGTTGTTCCGAATTAATTTTTTTTTTATACAGGTATCTTTTAAATTAGAGGCACCATTTTTGAGATACTCTTTTATTTTCCAAAATTCAAACTTTTATTTTCTTTTTAAAACCAATAAAATAAAACAATAATATTTTTTATACATTAAAAAAAATCAATAATATTTTAATAATCATAAATAAACAAACATATGCCTAGAACAATAATATATTACGGAAATTGATTGTAAGCCAATGACATATATAATACCTAGACTGATGATTCATTCATTTAAAGTTTACATCAACGCAAATCAGCTGGAGACGCTATCTTGGTTACACTAATATTAAAATTCTAAAAGAGAGCCTAATTCCTATATCTGATGCAAACTTTATCAAAGAATTACCGGATCATCGAGATAATAAGGAAGCAAGTTATCAATTTAATAGTAATTTTTAACATGAGAATAATTACTATATGTGTTACCAAAATGGCACGTTCAGCTGATTTGCTTTCAATGACGCTTAAAAATGCATTTTAATGAATGAATCGTCAGTCTAGGCTTTAGATATGTCATTTGTAAGCACAATTTATTACTAATCTGTAACATATACAGTGATGTGATGATTTAATGAAACATATTGACGATTAAATTAAAACTCATCCATATAAAATTATTTTCTTTGCAAGAATAATTAAAATAACAAAAGGAGTAATAAAAGAATTTTCTCAAATACTTTGTCTATATTTTAATTATCTTTGCAAAGAAAATAATTTTATATGGATGGGTTTTAATTTAATCGTCAATATGTTTCACTAAATCAATTACAACACTGTATTACAATTTGATTTTGGAAATATTTTGGTGGTATTAAATTTGTGATATTTTTTTATTAAATATAATGATAATAAAGGATTTATTTATGTTCATAATTAAAAAAAAAATTGATTTCATATAGTATATCTTTTGATCACACACTTATTTAGATCAATAATATAAATAAGTTATTGTGTGTGATGTGTATAGTTTATACTGCCTTTACTTATTTAAATTGCTTGCAGCAAAATAAATGATAAATTTTTTGAAGTATTAAATGTAACCGTTACCTGCTCTGAATAATGCTTACGTAACTCTAAACTATTTTTTGAGGTAGAGAGGTTATATTTCTCTATTAAGTAATCGTTACATTTTTAGAGTAATATGCTCTAAAGCGTTTTGAGATGTATGCAAATTTCACTTGTAAGTTGAAATAACAGATGTGAGAAAAGCTAATTGGTCCAATTTTTATTCAAAATTATATATGTTCAATTGGTTAATTTTCTTCTGAGTGATATAAAATTTAATAATATTCATTTATATCATCTTGTTTATAATTTGATTTAAATTTTCTTAATAATTTGTTGATTTTTAATACAATAATTATCTTCTTTACAAAATCACTATTATATAATTTGAAAAAAAATGTTAAAATATACAAGTACACTCAAATTTGATAATTATTTTCCAACAAATCCAATCATAAAAATAAATATTAGTCATGTATATTTTGACTCTTATACTGATCAGAGTTTAAAAAGCAACAAATTAGTTTTAAAAAAAAATACTAGCCAAAATTTTCCAATAAAATTTGCACTCAACAACAGAGTGCGATATAAAAATAAATCTTCATCTAATATTTTACAATGTAAGTCAGATACTGAAATCTGCAAAATGGATTCGCTGAAATAGGATATCCAGCAAACTCAACATTCCAAGATCCGATTATATAATGGAAAAGGATGTAACAAAGACCATCGGCAAATATCAAGAGAATTCACCCTCTTCCTCCCAAGTGAAAACATCTTGTTCCTCCAATTTTACCACTCTCTTTGTCTAGTAATTTTCTATTATGATCTTATAAACATTTCTGTACTCTACTATCAACTTTACATTTCTCACCTGGGTTGTTCCTTGTTGTTATTTATTATCTTCTCTTCTACTTTTATACTCATTTATTCCAAAATTTATACGGTCTGTTTTCTTTTATGCTCTTTTTTATTTATTTTGGTTTCCAGATAGGTAACTTTCATGTTTGTGGGAGAGTGGTAAAATTGGAGAAACAAGTTGTTTTTACTTGGGAGGAAGAAGGTGAATCCTCTTGACATTTGCGGATGGTCTTTGTTACATCCTTTTCCTTTATATAATCGGATCTTGGAATATTAAGGTTCCTGTTCCTATTAAAATAGAAATTCTCAGCAACCTTGGGTGACTCAATTTTGCAGATTTCGGAATCTGACTTACATCATAAAATGTTTGTTGAAGATTTGTTTTTATCAAAAAATCGCACTCTGTTTTTGAGTGCAAATTTAATTGGAAAATTTTGGTTATTAGTATTATTTTTTTTAACTAATTTGTTGCTTTTTGAACTCTGATCAGTATTAGAGTCAGAATAGACATGATTAATACTTATTTTTAAGATTGGATTTGTTGTAAAATAATTATCAAATTTGAGTTTACTTGTATATTTTAACATTTTTTTTCAAATAATATAATAATGATTTATATAAAGAAGATAATTATTGTATTAACAATAAAAAATTAATAAGATAATTTGAATCAAATTTTAAATTAAATGATATATAAAAAATGAATATTTTTAAATAAAATTATTATTTTTTACTCAAATTATAATATTTAAATACTATTTCAATATATATTAAGAATAAGATTATATCAAAATGAAATTTCAAATTTCTTGAAAAAGGAAAATGAATAAATTTGAATTTTTATAAGTTTAACAAATATAGGGCTAACCTACTGTTGTTGAGACTTGGACGAAATTCATAGTATATTTCCCTATGAATATTAACAAAACTAACCCTGCGTTATATATGCAAGATGAAAGGTAAATCAGTGATAATTTTCTAAGTTTTATTATAAACTTTTAAAGTAAATATACATGAGAAGAGGGTAAACGCCATTTTCTAATATTTTATAGGGTAACTATTTGTAAATTTGGTCAAAGCAACATGATTACTTAAATAACGGATATTATTAAATTATTTCGATATTTTTATTTGATTTAATATTGAATTAAACGACTCAAATCCATGATAAAAATGAAAATAAGGCTTATACATAAAAAAATTCGGATATTTACCAAAAAATTAGTTAGAACCAGCCTTCCCTTATTCTTTATTCTATTTATTTCTAAAAAAACGAACTCGTTCTTAGCTTGAGTTTAAGAACTAGTTTACAACTAGTCAGTTTTGGCTCAATTTCTTTGACAAATTAGGTCGACATCGATTAACAAAATTAGCAAAGAATTATATATGAAATGAAATTGTAATTGGATAATTTAAATAGAAAAATATAATTGCCAAGTTTTGCAATTTTAAAGACCACTTTGAGCACTGAATGAGATCACCTTATGAGTCACAGAATTTGACTAAAGTACAAATGTGATACCCTGATGCAGAAGAAGGAAATAAACCCTAGCCTCTAAGCAAAATAATAGGATACTTCATTCAGAGAGCGAACAGGTGCGAAACTAACTAGATGGTGTAAGAAGAAAAAATGTTTCATTGTTAAGAAAAGTGCTTATAAAATAATAGGCTTAAATAAATTGATAAATACTATTAGGGAATAAAATATTTATAAACCGACATTCATACTTAATTAAATGTGCTATCTTGATTACTAGCGAAATATTTTCCAAAATTATTATGTCATCCAATTTGTTCAACATCCTCGTCCATTAAATACTTTAGAAGTATACATATTTTGAGTAAGAGTTTTTGCGCGAAAATAACAGCAAACCCTGTAATATTAAATTCAATTTGCATATAATTAAACAACTAGGAAGAGATTTTTACTTCCTACCCATTTATTATTCTTATCTAGATATCAAGTCTTTTGTCGGCTTTCACGCGAAAAAAGGATGAACAAGCAAAAGAAATTAAAATGAAACCAGTTTGCGTTTTTAAAATGTTTTTCTATTGCGAAACGGTATAGATGTCATTTGAAAAGAATTATTTGCGTCTGCAACTCAGCGTTTAAATCGCTTTATTACCCTGATCAAACCATATTATATTTTGTACCAAACTTTATTCTAGGCTCTTGACAAAATAATAAATATTTTAAAAGTGTGTTTCATGAAAAATTAAAAAAATTATCTAAATCCAAATTAGATGTCTACCCTGCAAAAGATTTTAATTGATATCTGTAGAGGTCAGAATCAGATTTTTATGATTTTCCAACATTTTTTAACTAACTTAATTGATATAATTTTAAAAAATTAAATAAGCACGATTTTCAAACCCAAGCCATTTTTGACTCGTTTGGTGGAATTTAGGATATTGGTTGCTAATAGAACAGAAATTATCTTACTTTTATTACTTCATAATAAAAATTATGCACCATTTTATAAGTTAAAAGATTGTTTCAAAAAATTAATAAGTATATTTTTGTGTAAATGATAATATGGATTGTTTTTTCGTCGTTCAAAACATTTGTAAAATAGTTATTTGACTAAATCATTAATGAGACCTATTGCGTTTTTTAAGTCTCATTGCTATTGTTTATATTAGAAACATGTATTTTTTTAATTTTAATAAACATATCTTTAAGTTTTAAAATTTATGTTTCTTTACCATTTTAAAACATGTTTTTTTACGTATTTTTAAGTCCCTTAAAAGGATCCTATAATCAAACAAGAACTTTTTTTAAAATTTCAATTAAACATAGCATTATAGTACTTAAATACAGGTTTTTGAACGGGAGTGATAGGCAAAGAATATTACATTAATGTTCGGCAAAGTTTCGAAAATTGACAGCGCGACAATTGTATTAATTATTAATGTTTTCAGCATATCCAAACTTCTTGTTCGAACTTTCGTATAGTACAAAGGCTTGAGTCTAGATTCTTATTTTTTTTTAAATTTATGTTTAGAGATGGGTTTATCATGGTTTTTGTATTCTAGTATAATTAAAAACTAATCTTTAGTGTTGTTGAATATAAGTTAAGAATTATTATACTTCAAAAAGTGTCTTCAATTTTCTTTCTTTCTATCTATCTTTCTTTATTTCTTTCATACAGTTAAACATATCCATTATACATCAGTCTTCCTTTCCATAATCGCTATAATTTTCTCCGACGTGAGAACTCTATTGCAAATTTTTCGAACCACCTCCCATGTCATATATATCACCGGTATCTTATCTACCAATTTGGGAGTAATGTGAGGAGTAGAAGAATAAAATCTTTAATAGATTTCATGGTGTTTTGAATATTTTGGGAGATATTGTAAGTGTTTAAAAATTGGATTGTCCATTCCATAATCTAAATGAATGATTCATTCAAAATCGAACAATAATAGGTCTACAATTAACGACTCCATTACTTATTGTAAGTAAGGCTTTCAAAAATTCGTTCCGATTAGCGATTTCAAAAGAAAACACTTTCGATATTAATAAATGAAATAGAAAACATATAAATAAGCTTAGCCAAAGAGCTATCATAGACAACGCTTACGTTCCTTTTTCATTTTTGTTTCCCTGCGTCACACCATCTCCGTTCTTTTTTTAAATAGTATTATTATATATTTTTCAAACATTTTTAAATATATTAAAATTTATTATAATGAAAAATTAAATTGAATAAATATTAACAATTTTTTTAATATAAATTAAACAATAAAAAACATGTCCAAAAACAGAATTCTAGAAATATTTTATAAATTTCAAAGATTTAACATATAATTTTATTAAAATTTACTATTTTTTTTTTAAATTAAGTTTTATTTTTATATATAAAAAAAAATTCAGTGAGAAATGTAGCGAAGAATATTTGAAATAAAGAGAAGTCTAATGAAGATGAGAGAGACTTTCATTAAAATTATGATAATTCGTCTTAAGGAACTATAAAATTAGTCTCTGACTGAGGAAGAAGTCTTCTCGAAGATTGTTAGTATGCTTGCGGATGTGAGATCCTAAATTCTTGAAGAAAGATAATGCGAGTTAACAAAGGAAGTTAACGTTGTGGATATTATTGAAATAAAGATGTGATCTTCTGATACTTCCAATAAAATTTTAAGCTTTTTTTTTCTCAAGTAAAGTATCCAATTTTTTTCAGCACTCTACAGTATTAAATATGATTGTTAAAATGATTTCAATTTTGATACTCAATTTTAAATTTCGAAAATGAATGTCGAGATTTTCGTATTTAATTAATATCCTGATATAAAATTGTTATTCATAAAATATAACACCACAATTCCTTCAGGCACCCTGGTAGAACGACTTTTAATGTAGTTAAAAATGTCTTTACAGATAAACGAGGATACTTTAAATACTAAAACTTTGAAAATATTTTATTAATGAAATTTAATAATTATTAATAATAATTTAATCATATATTTTCATATATTATTAAAATCTAAACATCATTATTTTAGTTATATTATGATAAATGTGATATCTAGTCAATAAAGTTTTTAGCTCATTTCATACATTTCACAATAGAATCCTAATTTAGGTTTATGCAAAGCTTATATAAAAGTATTTAAAAAATTGTATATCTATCTAGATAGATTTAAAAAATTGTATCTATATCAAGATAACTTTTTATACGATATATCTGTATCTGGATCTAGATAACTTTTTAGATGATGTATCTGTGTCTAGATCCATTTAAAAAGTATCTTTTAACAACTCTGCTATGTAATCACCTACATCTAAATTGGGAGTATGAGCAGGATTGCCATGCCCCCCCCCCATCAGCGGGAGACTCCCGCAATTTCTTTTAAAAGTATTTTAACGTTTTTAATATATAAAATAATTTTGAGAGACATTAATTTATTATTTTTATATTTTTAAAATAAACTTTAAATATTTATTCGAAAAACATGTCTAGTTTGTAAATTTTTTTCTATCCTGTTTTATTTTTATCCAAAAATAAATCAACATCATTTCATTCATATAAGTCAGTACAGACAAGTATATCAACATCGATTGCAATACAAAAATATTCTCAAAAATAATAAATAATACAGATGCAACTACATATACGGAAATCGGATACATCTATCATGTAGTTCAACATTCACAGAGTTATATCATCACAATATGGGTCGAATCTCTTTCTCATGATATTTAACGACTCCAATATAAGTGCAAACCTTACTTGTCGCAGAACAAAAATGAGCACATGTGTTTTAGTACCTGAATCCTTGAGGTCAATTCTAGGCATCCATATGCAATTCTAACAGATGCATCTAATAATTGAAATATTAAAACATTTCCCTCAATACTTGGCTATTTCAACAAGAATAAGAACATTTCAATAAAACTGTTAAAATTTTTTCCCCGGATAGTGAAAATCCAACGATGTAGCTAGCCACATAATTGTAAATATAACTGATTCAGGGTTATCAATGATTGGCATGTCAGTTTCTGCGCTGATAATGCCTCTGTAAATTTTGGCCAATACCATAGTTACCGAATTGAGGCAGCACAATAATGAATTAATACCAATTGGCTGTATATGCCATATACTACATATAATTCTTGCAAGAAGGCAATGAATATACTATCTGTGGATGTCGAAATAATTGTGATGAAATGTTTTAACGAATTTAGTTCATCAACTAAAAGAGTTAAGGAATTAAAAGAGTTGGTGAAGTGGTCTGACTCGGAATGATGGGAGTTGTTGCGATATATATCTATCAGGTGGTTGTCATTAATACCTGCCATCGATAGAATTTTAAAATTTTACAAACTTAAAAAAACTTCTTAAATAGAGATTTTAAAAGCTGTCCTAATATTTTGAAAAATTTTTCGAGTATGAAATGGCAGATGCATATTTGGGATTCGTTTCTCATGTAGGAAATCTACTTCATGCAGTTAATATTCAGTTGCAATCAGAATATTCTTTATTAAAAAAAATTCACAAAATCATGCTACAGCTCTGTTCATCTCTACAGTTAAAAATTGATACCATCAATTGATGGTTTTTATAATTTAATAAATATATTAAAAATACTGAAAGACATTGATGCCTTGTTTGAGGAGATTGTAATTCTCTTTATTTTTTATGATTCGCCAAAATACTTAAAGTTAGATGGTCTAAAAGCAGAGGAGAAATGGGTAGAATTTTTTCGTAATAACGATAAATCCCCAAGCTTGGAAAAAATATGTAATGCCTCATCCGAGCGCATTTTTAGCCTGATGAGGACTGCCTGAATAAAGGAGAGAAATCGGATTGCTTTAACAACATTAGAGGCCGAGCTAATGGTTAAACAAATATATAATATGTCATTCCAGGAATTTTATAAATATCTCAATAACGACGGTAAACATTTATTTCTATTAATTAAATTTTAAATGAAATATAATTTATTTTTAGCAATGGCGCTATAAAATTTATTGTCAATTATTAACTGTAAAATTGAACACATCTTCAACATAATTTTGTAAATCTTTATTAAAATTCTTCTGATTGCAACTACACATTAACAGCATACATGTGAAATCATTCCTAAATATACCTCTGCCATTCATTATTGAAAAAAATTTTCAAAATGTTAGGACAGCTTTTATAATCTTTATTTAAGAAATATTTTTTTAAAGGTTTATAAAATTTTAAAATTCTATCAATGGGTGGTATTAGGAACATATCGCAACCAACATTGTGCTAACTCAATTCTGTAAATACATTCTGTTTTTACCAAATTCACTGAGGCATTATCAAATCAGAAAGCTGACATGCAATTTATTGATAATCTCGAATCTGCTATATTTAGTTTACCCTTATGGTTAGCTATGTCTTTGGATTTTTCACTATTTGAGTTAAAAAAATTTAATAGTTTTATTGAAACGACCTTAATTTTGTTGAAATAGCGAAGGATCAAGGAAAATACTTTAATATTTTCCTTAATAGATGCATCTGTTAGAATTGCATATGTATGCCCATCTTTCAAATCGTCAAGAATTGGCCTCCTGGATTTAGATCGTAAAACATTGATGATAGCCTTGCTCATTTTTGTTCTACAAGTATAGTTTTCTTTGTATTAGAGTCGTTAAATATTATGGCAAAAAATTCTACCAACATTGTGATGATAAGTATCTCTGTGAATGTTGTGCCACAAGATAAGTGATTACAATTGCCGCAACTGTAGTTGCATCTGTATTATTTCTTATTTTTGGATTATGTATTTAAACGTGATAAGTGATAATTAAGCACCTATCCCTATAATATTATACACACAAGGTAGATTTCCACACGCGGTCGTTTTGCGGGACATTCGCATAAAATATATTTATAATTGTAAAATTAAAATCGTTATTTTAATAAAATTTTATCTTGTTTACATTCTTTTATATTAAAAAAGATCGTGGTTTTTTTTTTTATTGATTATTATATTTTAATAAATCAAGATGTTATTTTATTTTGAAAAATAGTTACCGACTTTGTATTTATATAAACTAATTATTAAAAAAAAATAGGCGGATAATTAAGTCAATTCAAAATCCCAGCCAGCCCGCAAAATATTTTTTTTAGCAATTTTTATATTTCTACCGCAATTTTCATATTTCTCCCGCATAATACCAAATTTCTCCCGCATAATACCAAATTTCTCCCGCAATTTGAAAATTTTGACCTGGCAACCCTGTACATGAGATTATATAAGAATTAGTATGAATAAAACATTAATAAAACTTATATATTATTGTAATTATGTTTATAATTGGACCAGGCGCGTACGCAGGAATTTGGTCTGGGGTGGGATAATAAATTTTTTTGAGAAATATTATTGTTTTTTAAAAATATCAAGCATAAATTTATCAGGACTAATAACTATTCCTAATACACAATTTTAAATTAATGTGAATTATAAAAAAATTATATGTAAAGAATCACTTAAATGACCCAAAATAGAAATTTGAATTTTTTGAGCCTTTACACAAAAAGTTTCTTAGGAATATTGTATTTTGTATGTTATATATTTACAATGTAAAATCCAATCTTCGTTGGAATTGAGCTAAATTTTCAATTATCTCATCCTTGCTTGTCGTCAAATGCCTATGAATATTCAAAAAATCCAAACCTTTCAATCTACTTTCACATGTTGTACTTCTTGGTATGTTTTTCAGAGACCTGCAGGCCCGGCCCCTGGGCCGGACAGTATTTTAATTTTTTTAAATATACCCGGGCCGAGCCCGAAATTTTTTTAAAAATACACCCCGGCCGGACCTGAATTTTTTAAAAAAAACACTCAAGCCGGGCTGTATTTTTTAAAACAGTCTATATTTGAAATCGTTATTATTAGCTATAAAAATCAAAAATAAATATAATTTATTTTTTAAAAATCCGGGCCGGGCCTGAAAATTTTATTTTAAAAAAAGCCAGGCCGAGCCTGTAAATTTTAAAAAAACGCCGAGCGGCCTAAAAAAAATTTAAAAAAAAGCGTAAAAAATCTTTAAAAAAATCCGGGTCGTGCCCTGCAAATGGTACTTCTGCAGGCCTCTGTTATTCTTCTTAAAAAAGAGAGTGTTCTCTCATTAGTTTACTAATGGGAAGAGTTTATAAACCCTTTTAATACATTGGGAATTTAATCTAAAATGTGTTTGAAATAATGCAGAGCATCCATAGCATTTTTGGGGACTATATCAACTTAGTTAATCTTATAAATATAGTTATTCCTAGTAAGGCATCATAAGATACTTTAACATCTTCATAATATAACAAATTTTTTTTTCTATCATTATCTGAAAAAGGTTGGGAAGGCTTTTGTGGAAGTAATATTTGCAGATGTAAGTGCTGCATGATATATTAAAAATTCATTTATTTTGGTTATAAATGTATCTGCATCTAAGATATACTCTTCTACTGATCCTATATTAATGTTTTAACGATGAGCTTGCCTTGCTACAAGTCGAGGGAGACAAATATTAAACACGTATAGCTCTGCTTTTGACTCAACAATAAAATATAAAATATGAAATTCTTCATCAACATTAGCCCTAATTTCCTTGAGTTCTGATAAAATACTCTCCTCTATACTCATCTTCTTAATCAAATCAATGTCATGTTTTTGAAAAGTAATACTTAAAATAGTTGTATAATTAAATAATACATTCTAATGAGAAATAAAATTTGGAATAAGCCTTGAATTTAATAATTTTCTTGCTTCTGAGGAAATATTTCTTTCAGGCCATTGTAATATTTCAGTAATAGCAAATAATTGGCTCTTCTAACTCCTTAATAGCTGTTAGTGCTTGATGGAAGAGGCTCTATCTCGTTGGACAAGGTTGCAATTTCTTTTTCCCTGTTGGACCAGAAGTTTCAGAAATAATTATTATTTGACTATAACTTTAGATAAATAATACGCCACTAAAATTTGAAAATAATAAGTAAATATTACGCCGGAAAACTTGAAATCGAAATTAATTGATAAAATAACTTATGAATGTGATAATAAATGTAATAAAATATATATTTAATATGAGATACGAATAAATATTAACAAATATAAAATAATATAAACAATAATATTTTTGAAAAATATATCCGGCATCTGCATTTTTTGGCTTTGGGGAAGATTTGTCCCCCTGCCCCCCCCCCGCTGCGTACGCCAATGAAATGGACATAAGCATAATTTTATCACTAATTACACATAATAGAACATATATATTATTATAAACCAACACACATAAACTAAATAGCTTATTGTAACATTAATTACATATAAGCCTAACTGTACACGTATATAAGATTAATCACACACAAAAGACATGTTAGAGAACATAAAGGGAGAGAAGAATAGAATAGATGATATGGAGGAGTAATGGATTTGTTAGTCGAAATTGTATGTTGGATGAAAGGAATCGTAGCTTTGGTGTACGAGTCCATTATGAAGAGAGTATTGAAAAAATAACATCCCAGAGAAGAGGGATTAAAAGGGTAATATTTGGGTAGTAGGGAATTCAATATTGAAACAGTAGAATGAGATGAGGGAAGCTGAAGAAATTAATACAAAGGTTTCACAAGTTAGAAATTAATAGACGACGAGGTAACGAGGGAAAAATTACATAGAAGGAAAAAGGGCACAAGGATAGGAGGAAATCGAGATAAAGAGGGAAGATGTCATATATGGAAATATATGAAGTGAAGATTAAAAAAAGAGAAAAACAAAAATAACGCGGGAAAAGAAATAAAAAAACCCATGCATTCAGATTCATTAATTTTTGTTTTAATTTGAATATATTTTTTTATTTTTGGAAATATGGAATAAAAAATTTTGATCAGATAATAAAATTATTATATATAGTCATTTGACCATATAGATTGTGTTAATCTAGATTGACTTTTTAAATTTGTTTAACTCAGTGGCGTCACTAGGAAGAGGGGGTTAAATATTGCTATCCTCATTTCTTATTAATTTTTGCTATTTTTCTTTAAAAAAAATATTTCTATATTAGATATATATTTATTTGACATCTGTAAATCCCGATCCTGCCAATCCGCCCGGTCCGTGGGTTGGGAAATTTAAAAAAAATTTAAACAGGCCGCGCCGAGCAATTCATGCATACAAAATTTTCGTAAGAGGTTTGAAGATTAATTTATATTTTAAATGATTTAACCGCATACTCCTTAATATCATTTATAATAAAATATTATTACCTAAACAAACATAAGCGTATCAGGGATTTTGTTGGGAGGTGGGGGGGTTATTAGGTTGGTTTCCCCCATAAATTTTATTGGAGATCTTTAGGTCCATGTATTGTAGGCCTTATATTAGATTTTTATAAAAATAATCTTGGGTTTTCACTTATCTGAATTATAATATATATTTGTAATTAAGTTTTACTAATTTATTTCTTAAATTCATAATATATTGTTTATATTTTTTGGGGTGAGGGTTGTGTAGAGGAAAATTTTGATTACCTTAGAATGATGTTTAGGAGAGCAGACAAATGATAAGGGAAGGGGGCTTGGTTACATGCCTGCTACAAAATTCACAATATTTCACTTTCAAAAATTTATATAAAACAAGATAAGCAACGTATTCCATTGTATAGCATATTATATAATTATCATTTATAATAAAATATACTAAAAAATTTACATATATCACCTTCTAAAATTGGTATAAATTAAAACATGATATTACCGATAAAATGGAAGTACAAAAACCAGAAAATTTTGATAAATGGGAAGAGATAAAAAAATGATTTCTCGAAAAAAATTTGAATTTATTTTTCATGAATTAAATTTTTTTTTAAATAAAAATATAGAAGGGTTCGGGTTCGGTTACAGCCAAATTACCAGGGTCCAGGTTTGGGTCCACATCCCTGATTTTTATCTTATAATAAAATGCTACTATATTTATTGTATTTTTAAAATATTTTAATTGACTTGATAAATACCAGAGTCCAGATTCGGGTTCATATTCTTGATTCAAGCGAACCGAACCTGAAACCGGTGAAGAAAACCCCGTGTTTTGGAAAAATCTGAATCCGAACTGAACCTGAACCCCGTTTATAAAATTTCAAAACCCCGAACCGAACTTGGGAATTTTATTTGAACCCGGGTACAACCGGGTACAGTGTATTATTTAAAATCATATATAAGATATTTGTATAATTGTAAATACAAATATTAATAATTTAATTGAGATTTTATAATATTTTCAAATTTCCAATAAAGAAGTGTTAATAATTTCACACAATTAAAATTCTATTTTTAATTTATAACCTATTCTCAAAGATTATTAATTAGAGGAGAATAAGAGTGAACAAGTCAAAGTAAAAATTATTATATTGAATATTGTTATTTTAAAGAATTTTCATATCTAACTTAAAAATTGTTAAGCAAAAGATGTAGGGCAATTTTTTTAAACGTTTGTATTTTTACCTAATTTTTTATACCAAATTTATGTCTAGTTTTTTTTAATTATAATTTAATTATAGAATTTTTTTTGTATCAATTCAAAATTCTTAAACCCGAGCTGAGGGTTCAAAAATATTTCCCTGAACCGAACCCGAACCGAACCCATCTATTTTATTTACCTTAAAACGAATCCGAACCGCCCAGGCAAAATTTTGCCCTCTGATTTTTATCTTATATAATGCTTAGACCTGTGCGCCGATGTCTCAATCAACGACGGCGGTTTTTTAAAACTTTTTGAAACCCATCTTCAAGCTTTTTTTTCATATTTTCTTTTAAGCATATTATATCTGAGCAATCAGATTTATTGATTTGTATATGAGCTTCTATTTCACTGCGAAATAATAACCCTAAGTTTATTGTAGATCCTTTTTGGTAGGAAAGAAAGTCCACCGACTCTCGGAATGGATTTAATACTGCATAAAGCTCATCTATCATATCCTATTCATTATTAAAGAGTTTTAAAGATTGCTTTCCTATTTTATTTAGAACATTATTTATAGGAATTTTGTTTACACTGCGAACACCTTCTAGCATAATTAATATGCTATGCCAGCGGGTAGGGCAATTTAATTTTAAAGTTTTTGCATTAATTGGATTGGTTGGTGCAAAGCCATTTCATTTATCCGATTCATCAGACATATCAAAATGGTCATCAAGGTATGGATCAGAATCATCAATATCCAAGATATTACCTGTCTCATAAATTGACTGCAGACATTTACAATGTTCAGCCTCAATTTCACATTCCAAATCAGCTACTCGATATCTGAGGGCTGAAATAATTTCTCTAATTTTTTTTAATGAGTATATCAATCTTGGTAACTTTTTTTATGCCGTCAACTGTAACCAAATAATGAAGTCCATGTCCTAAGTGTCACAACGACAGGTTTGTCATTGTGCATCAAAACCTAAATATAAAAATAGAAAACAAATATATATATAAAAAGGAAATTAATAATAATTAGGAATCACGAAATCATAAAATCAACTTTAATTCTTTATTCAAAATTATAACATTATCAAATTAACAAAATTATAATAGTAAAAAAAAAGAAAATAAAATATAATTAAAAAAAGTTAATAATTTTAAAAAAAATCAAAGATTATTTGTATCGTAAAAATTTGCCTTTTTATACTCCTTTCAATCTTCTTATAACTAATCATAACTATTCAAATATAATCTTTTTATCACGCGTTATAACAATAAATCCACAAGAATTCTTTATGCAAATTACATATAAAGTACAACAAAATCCAAAAGAAATCTTTATGCAAATTAAATCTAACATTTACAACACCTCCCTACTTAAATTAGACCCAACATTCTGCGAATGATCAATCTTCTTTCGATCTCGACTTATTCTTCTTAATTTTTGCTGTCTTCTAAGTTCTAACGAAGGCTTTGTCGCTTGAAATTTTTGAATTCTATCTGTCGCTTGTCACCCTGTGAAACGATCAGCTTTTTATCGCTGTAAGCCACTGACGAACTTGATACACGCCTGTTTTCCACTATCCACGATTGATAACGATTATCGATGACATCCAGTTTCCTTTCCTCTCTGGTTTTTTGCTAGTCTGTCTTAATCTTTTTTACAATTTATCGTAGCTTTCTTATCAAGACTAAAGTCTCGGAATAATTGGCTATTATTGGTCAGCGATTAACGATTGCAGCATAACGTCTTGACCCTCTTTTCTATCAATTTGCTTGTTTTCCCCCTTTCTCTTGTAATTGATTGGTTGTTGCCTCTAATACTTGTAATCGTATCTATCTTTCAGACTTTCGGGTCTTCTACGACAGTTTGTCCTTGCTGAAATATCGGGTTATCACATCTAATCTACTTCTACCTAAATAATCTATTTACATATCTACATTTATCTCCTCTAAACTAATTCTGCCTTTAATAAATGGCGTAAATTATACTAAATCTTAAATTTTATAATACGTAGCAAAATATAATAAATTATATAAATATATCACATTCTATCACCCCTCTCCCCTTAATGAAGCCTAGACCCATATTTTCATGAAAAATTTACTTGTATTTAGCTATTGATCTCATCTTCTTTTCAGCCATGTCTAAATTTATATCTAAAAATCCTATTCTAAAATATATATCAAAACCTATCTTTTTTTTTTTACAAAAATTATCATTGTGTATTTATTTCCTCATGTACTCTTTGACACTCAGTCTTTAAAAAACTGCTGAAATATATAAATCTCTTTTCATACATACGTTGTTGAGAAATCAATGACCTAATCATAAAAGTTTTCATACTTACGTTTATGAACAACCTCTTACTTCTAATCACTATGGTTTTCACCCCACGTCTTTGAAGAACTTATGAAATCTAATCATTATAATTTTTCGCACAACCGTTGTTGAAAACTGATATGTATATTTCTAAAGCATGTTTTTCCTTTTGTATTATTAGAATAATATTGTATGATTCTTCTTAAATCTTATTCATGATTCAAAATAAAAATCCGATCTCAAATTGAGCTCGATTGCGGCATAAATTTTCTAATGACGAAAAGCCGATTCTCTCTATGAAGATTTTTTGGTTAATCTACAACCTAATATACTAATTCACATTAATCCTTGAGGCTGTTTTATCTCTCGCAGCCCTTAAAATAAAAGTTAAACGTAAATCTTCAATAAGAATTTAATCAACTATTTCCTAACAATAAAGTTATATTCTAATCTTATTCACCGAATTTTTTAATTATTATATCTCAGCAACCTATTAGTTAAATATTAACTTTCGCAATTTATGTTTCTATTTCTTTGTCAAAGTTATTTCTAGTGATCACTTGATAATAATTCTAAAATCTAAAATATCATAGTCTTTATTAGTTTCAAAACCTTTGTCTTTAATTTTAGATTTTATATTCCTACATAAACATAATCTTAACCACATAATTTTTCCCTTTCATCTTTATTTACATATTTTTCTTACGTTCTTCTGGAATTTTTTTTTTTTTGTATTAGAATACAGTTTGACACATCTCCTTGTTGCCGGTCACAGACTGAAGGTTATTAAGGGCCGGTCTCCTCCGCTCTTCGGCACCACTGTCACAACGACAAGATTGTCATTGTGCATCAAAACCTAAATATAAAAATAGAAAACAAATATATATATAAAAAGGAAATTAATAATAATTAGGAATCACGAAATCATAAAATCAACTTTAATTCTTTATTCAAAATTATAATAGTAAACATCATAAAAAAAATAAAATAAAATTAAAAAATTAAAAGTAAATTTTAGTTAAAATAATAATCCCCTTTTCGCATCATAATTTCTCCATTATATATCCTTTTTCTTTAATCAACATTTACATAGTCTCCCTAGCGAAGAATAACAAGTTCTACATCCCACTTGTTAAAACTGTTAAAGTATGAAAAAATCTACAAATCTCACGCGTTTTTTTCTCATTTACATAGACGGGGATATTTTAATAAAACATTATTTTTGTTTACGATTTGCATAATGCATTTTTTTGTAAAGTAAAACTGCAACAATAATTTTTGAGATACTCTTTTATTTTCCAAAATTCAAACTTTTATTTTCTTTTTAAAACCAATAAAATAAAACAATAATATTTTTTCATTAAAAAAAATCAATAATATTTTAATAATCATAAATAAACAAACATATGCCTAGAACACCTCCCTTATTTTTAAGAGGCATTCTCAGGACACGAATTCAAAATTTTTTTAAAAAAAAACTATTATTCTTTGTAATATGTCAATTTTCATATTGTTGTTGACACCATTAATTGATCGGTCGTATTGTTCATCATTTTTTCATCGTCGAGTTATCGGTCTTTAGCAATTTCGTTAGTACATCATAGCATAATGGATCATTTGCTTTGCATCATCTAAAGTTATCGTATTATCGATCACTAAGTTGGTAGTTAAATGATTGGCTGCATCCGAACTTGAAAGTTGATTATCGCGTCATTGTGGATAATTTGATAGTTGGTCTTATTATCGCTTATTCTGAATCATTGGTGTAATATTCTCGAAATCATTGTAAATAGAATTTTCCTCAGTCATAATCAACGATTATATTTTTCCTTGAAACAAAATAATTTATCCTTCAATTTTCATTTATTTTTATTATTAATTTAAAATAATTAATATATTTTACCATTTCAATTTTTCACAAACCTACCCCCTTTTTAATCGACTCGCAAACTTTTTTTTTTTAAAAAATGTAATTTACCATTTTTCAATTTTACTAACAAACTCCCTTTTTATCGACTCTTTTATTTCTTCCTACTTATATTTAATTATTATTTTCACAATACACAATTAATTTGATAAACTAATAACATTTTTAATCCACTCACTACCCTCATTATTTATTTCAAAACATATACTTTCCAAAAATAAATTGATTTCTTATCTCAACATCAATTTAAAAAAATTAACAAAATTTACATTACTATAAAATAATTCCCCTCTTCAACTTTTCTTTTTATCTCTCAACTGTTTTATATATTTTCCAAAAAAAAATTGATTTCTTATCTCAACATCAATTTAAAAAGTTAACAAAATTTACATTACCATAAAATAATTCCCCTCTTCAACTTTTCTTTTTATCTCTCAACTGTTTTTTTTAACACGAAAAAAAAACTATTAACCACGATATGCTTCACTTCCCTTAAGAACAAATATTTAATAAAACAAAAAATTGACCTGCAATATACATTTTTGTTAAACCAAACGAACTATCAACATATTCAGTTATATGTATCTCATTTTAATATACCGAACCATATACTAAGATATTTCTTACTTTAACCTTTACATACTTCTAACTATTCAATTATATATATATATACGTATACCAAATTACTATCTTCTCATGGTTACTACATCCATTTATTCAACTTAATTTCCTCCCATCCCTACCCAATTGAACCAATATTATAATAATCATAACTCGAAATGGACTAAGCGATCCATATTCCTTTTACCCCACCAATTTTATAATACCCTACAAAATTTTCCTCCTTCTACCACACTTTCAATCCTAATTTTTTTTTCTTACTAATTTCGCTGGTATAATCTCTAACACCGGATATTTATCTCTTTCAAACTTTCTTTCCTCCGACTGATTAATATCCAAATATTTTCTTGCATACTCAAATTTTTTCCTTACTAATTTCACCGGAAAATTTTGTAATGCAGATAATTTCTCCCTTTCTAAATTTGAGTCTTTATAAATTTCATCACCACTCATATAACTATTTTCCAACCCCGATTCCCTTGAAATCAACTTTTTGTCTACCTCAAAATTAAAATTTTCATCACTTGTTTCCAAAATATTATCCATTTCTACATCAACAGACATATTATCAATATCTGAATCAATATTTTCCTCAGAAT
>NW_027050864.1:0-38423 GCF_954871325.1 Gordionus sp. m RMFG-2023 | reverse complement strand
GATCTCTTCTCTACTAGGAACTCCATTAATAAAATTTTTATCGTAGAGATTTATACTTATTATTCCTATAAATATCAGATTTACTCATAATTTAATTTTTTTTCTAGATTTCTAATGATTAATGGGAATATGTTGATCTCTTTTCCAACTAGGAACTCCATTAATAAAATTTTAATCGTAGATTTATATTTATTATTCCTATAAATATCAGATTTACTCATATTTTAATTTTTTTCTAGATTTCGAATGATTAATGGGAATATGTTAATATCTTTTCCTACTAGGAACTCCATTAAAAAATTTTTTATCGTTGAGATTTATACTTATTATTTCTATAAATATCAGATTTGCTCATATTTTAATTTTATTTTAAGATTTCTAATGATTGGAATATGTTAATCTCTTTTCCTACTAGGAACTACATTAATAAAATTTTTATCGTAGAGATTTATACTTATTATTCCTATAAATATCAGATTTACTCATATTTTAATTTTTTTTTAGATTTCTAATGATTAATGGGAATATGTTGATCTCTTCTCTACTAGGAACTTCATTAATAAAATTTTTATCGTAGAGATTTATACTTATTATTCCTATAAATATCAGATTTACTCATAATTTAATTTTTTTTCTAGATTTCTAATGATTAATGGGAATATGTTGATCTCTTTTCCAACTAGGAACTCCATTAATAAAATTTTAATCGTAGATTTATATTTATTATTCCTATAAATATCAGATTTACTCATATTTTAATTTTTTTCTAGATTTCGAATGATTAATGGGAATATGTTAATATCTTTTCCTACTAGGAACTCCATTAAAAAATTTTTTATCGTTGAGATTTATACTTATTATTTCTATAAATATCAGATTTGCTCATATTTTAATTTTATTTTAAGATTTCTAATGATAGGAATATGTTAATCTCTTTTCCTACTAGGAACTACATTAATAAAATTTTTATCGTTGAGATAAATACTTATTATTCCTATAAATATCAGATTTACTCATATTTTAATTTTTTTTTAGATTTCTAATGATTAATGGGAATATGTTAATCTCTTTTCCTACTAGGAACTCCATTAATAAAATTTTTATCGTAGAGATTTATACTTATTATTCCTATAAATATCAGATTTACTCATATTTTAATTTTTTTTCTAGATTTCTAATGATTAATGGGAATATGTTGATCTCTTTTCCTACTAGGAACTCCATTAATAAAATTTTAATCGTAGATTTATATTTATTATTCCTATAAATATCAGATTTACTCATATTTTAATTTTTTTCTAGATTTCGAATGATTAATGGGAATATGTTAATATCTTTTCCTACTAGGAACTCCATTAAAAAATTTTTTATCGTTGAAATTTATACTTATTATTTCTATAAATATCAGATTTGCTCATATTTTAATTTTATTTTAAGATTTCTAATGATTGGAATATGTTAATCTCTTTTCCTACTAGGAACTACATTAATAAAATTTTTATCGTTGAGATAAATACTTATTATTCCTATAAATATCAGATTTACTCATATTTTAATTTTTTTTTAGATTTCTAATGATTAATGGGAATATGTTAATCTCTTTTCCTACTAGGAACTCCATTAATAAAATTTTTATCGTAGAGATTTATACTTATTATTCCTATAAATATCAGATTTGCTCATATTTTAATTTTTTGTTAGATTTCGAATGATTAATGGGAATATGTTAATATCTTTTCCTACTAGGAACTCCATTAAAAAATTTTTTATCGTTGAGATTTATACTTATTATTTCTATAAATATCAGATTTGCTCATATTTTAATTTTATTTTAAGATTTCTAATGATAGGAATATGTTAATCTCTTTTCCTACTAGGAACTACATTAATAAAATTTTTATCGTTGAGATAAATACTTATTATTCCTATAAATATCAGATTTACTCATATTTTAATTTTTTTTTAGATTTCTAATGATTAATGGGAATATGTTAATCTCTTTTCCTACTAGGAACTCCATTAATAAAATTTTTATCGTAGAGATTTATACTTATTATTCCTATAAATATCAGATTTACTCATATTTTAATTTTTTTTCTAGATTTCTAATGATTAATGGGAATATGTTGATCTCTTTTCCTACTAGGAACTCCATTAATAAAATTTTAATCGTAGATTTATATTTATTATTCCTATAAATATCAGATTTACTCATATTTTAATTTTTTTCTAGATTTCGAATGATTAATGGGAATATGTTAATATCTTTTCCTACTAGGAACTCCATTAAAAAATTTTTTATCGTTGAAATTTATACTTATTATTTCTATAAATATCAGATTTGCTCATATTTTAATTTTATTTTAAGATTTCTAATGATTGGAATATGTTAATCTCTTTTCCTACTAGGAACTACATTAATAAAATTTTTATCGTTGAGATAAATACTTATTATTCCTATAAATATCAGATTTACTCATATTTTAATTTTTTTTTAGATTTCTAATGATTAATGGGAATATGTTAATCTCTTTTCCTACTAGGAACTCCATTAATAAAATTTTTATCGTAGAGATTTATACTTATTATTCCTATAAATATCAGATTTGCTCATATTTTAATTTTTTGTTAGATTTCTAATGATTAATGGGAATATGTTGATCTCTTTTCCTACTAGAAACTCTATTAATAAAATTTTTATCGTAGAGATTTATACTTATTATTCCCATAAATATCAGATTTATTCATATTTTAATTTTTTTCTAGATTTCAAATGATTAATGGGAGTATGTTGATCTCTTTTCCTACTAGGAACTCCAAATAAAATTTTTATCGTTGAGATAAATACTTATTATTCCTATAAATATCAGATTTACTCATATTTTTTTTTTTAGATATCTAATGATTAATGGGAATATGTTAATCTCTTTTCCTACTAGGAACTATATTAATAAAATTTTAATCGTAGAGATTTATACTTATTATTATTATAAATATCAGATTTACTCATATTTAATTTTTTTTTAGATTTCTAATGATTAATGGGAATATGTTAATCTCTTTTCCTACTAGGAACTCCATTAATAAAAATTTTATCGTAGAGATTTATACTTATTATTCCTATAAATATCAGATTTACTCATATTTTAATTTTTTTTTAGATTTCTAATGATTAATGGCAATATGTTAATCTCTTTTCCTACTAGGAACTCCATTAATAAAATTTTTATCGTAGAGATTTATACTTATTATTCCTATAAATATCAGATTTACTCATATTAAATTTTTTTTTAGATTTCTAATGATTAATGGGAATATGTTAATCTCTTTTCCTACTAGGAACTCTATTAATAAAATTTTTATTATCGTAGAGATTTATACTTATTATTCCTATAAATATCAGATTTACTCATATTTAATTTTTTTTTAGATTTCTAATGATTAATGGGAATATGTTAATCTCTTTTCCTACTAGGAACTCCATTAATAAAATTTTTATCGTAGAGATTTATACTTATTATTCCTATAAATATCAGATTTACTCATATTTTAATTTTTTTTTAGATTTCTAATGATTAATGGGAATATGTTGATCTCTTCTCTACTAGGAACTCCATTAATAAAATTTTTATCGTAGAGATTTATACTTATTATTCCTATAAATATCAGATTTACTCATAATTTAATTTTTTTCTAGATTTCTAATGATTAATGGGAATATGTTGATCTCTTTTCCAACTAGGAACTCCATTAATAAAATTTTAATCGTAGATTTATATTTATTATTCCTATAAATATCAGATTTACTCATATTTTAATTTTTTTCTAGATTTCGAATGATTAATGGGAATATGTTAATATCTTTTCCTACTAGGAACTCCATTAAAAAATTTTTTATCGTTGAGATTTATACTTATTATTCCTATAAATATCAGATTTGCTCATATTTTAATTTTTTGTTAGATTTCTAATGATTAATGGGAATATGTTGATCTCTTTTCCTACTAGAAACTCTATTAATAAAATTTTTATCGTAGAGATTTATACTTATTATTCCCATAAATATCAGATTTATTCATATTTTAATTTTTTTCTAGATTTCAAATGATTAATGGGAGTATGTTGATCTCTTTTCCTACTAGGAACTCCAAATAAAATTTTTATCGTTGAGATAAATACTTATTATTCCTATAAATATCAGATTTACTCATATTTTTTTTAGATATCTAATGATTAATGGGAATATGTTAATCTCTTTTCCTACTAGGAACTATATTAATAAAATTTTTATCGTAGAGATTTATACTTATTATTATTATAAATATCAGATTTACTCATATTTAATTTTTTTTTAGATTTCTAATGATTAATGGGAATATGTTAATCTCTTTTCCTACTAGGAACTCCATTAATAAAAATTTTATCGTAGAGATTTATACTTATTATTCCTATAAATATCAGATTTACTCATATTTTAATTTTTTTTTAGATTTCTTTCTAATGATTAATGGCAATATGTTAATCTCTTTTCCTACTAGGAACTCCATTAATAAAATTTTTATCGTAGAGATTTATACTTATTATTCCTATAAATATCAGATTTACTCATATTAAATTTTTTTTAGATTTCTAATGATTAATGGGAATATGTTAATCTCTTTTCCTACTAGGAACTCTATTAATAAAATTTTTATCGTAGAGATTTATACTTATTATTCCTATAAATATCAGATTTACTCATATTTAATTTTTTTTTAGATTTCTAATGATTAATGGGAATATGTTAATCTCTTTTCCTACTAGGAACTCCATTAATAAAATTTTTATCGTAGAGATTTATACTTATTATTCCTATAAATATCAGATTTACTCATATTTTAATTTTTTTTTAGATTTCTAATGATTAATGGGAATATGTTGATCTCTTCTCTACTAGGAACTTCATTAATAAAATTTTTATCGTAGAGATTTATACTTATTATTCCTATAAATATCAGATTTACTCATAATTTAATTTTTTTTCTAGATTTCTAATGATTAATGGGAATATGTTGATCTCTTTTCCAACTAGGAACTCCATTAATAAAATTTTAATCGTAGATTTATATTTATTATTCCTATAAATATCAGATTTACTCATATTTTAATTTTTTTCTAGATTTCGAATGATTAATGGGAATATGTTAATATCTTTTCCTACTAGGAACTCCATTAAAAAAATTTTTATCGTTGAGATTTATACTTATTATTTCTATAAATATCAGATTTGCTCATATTTTAATTTTATTTTAAGATTTCTAATGATAGGAATATGTTAATCTCTTTTCCTACTAGGAACTACATTAATAAAATTTTTATCGTTGAGATAAATACTTATTATTCCTATAAATATCAGATTTACTCATATTTTAATTTTTTTTTAGATTTCTAATGATTAATGGGAATATGTTAATCTCTTTTCCTACTAGGAACTCCATTAATAAAATTTTTATCGTAGAGATTTATACTTATTATTCCTATAAATATCAGATTTACTCATATTTTAATTTTTTTTCTAGATTTCTAATGATTAATGGGAATATGTTGATCTCTTTTCCTACTAGGAACTCCATTAATAAAATTTTAATCGTAGATTTATATTTATTATTCCTATAAATATCAGATTTACTCATATTTTAATTTTTTTCTAGATTTCGAATGATTAATGGGAATATGTTAATATCTTTTCCTACTAGGAACTCCATTAAAAAATTTTTTATCGTTGAAATTTATACTTATTATTTCTATAAATATCAGATTTGCTCATATTTTAATTTTATTTTAAGATTTCTAATGATTGGAATATGTTAATCTCTTTTCCTACTAGGAACTACATTAATAAAATTTTTATCGTTGAGATAAATACTTATTATTCTTATAAATATCAGATTTACTCATATTTTAATTTTTTTTTAGATTTCTAATGATTAATGGGAATATGTTAATCTCTTTTCCTACTAGGAACTCCATTAATAAAATTTTTATCGTAGAGATTTATACTTATTATTCCTATAAATATCAGATTTGCTCATATTTTAATTTTTTGTTAGATTTCGAATGATTAATGGGAATATGTTAATATCTTTTCCTACTAGGAACTCCATTAAAAAATTTTTTATCGTTGAGATTTATACTTATTATTTCTATAAATATCAGATTTGCTCATATTTTAATTTTATTTTAAGATTTCTAATGATAGGAATATGTTAATCTCTTTTCCTACTAGGAACTACATTAATAAAATTTTTATCGTTGAGATAAATACTTATTATTCCTATAAATATCAGATTTACTCATATTTTAATTTTTTTTTAGATTTCTAATGATTAATGGGAATATGTTAATCTCTTTTCCTACTAGGAACTCCATTAATAAAATTTTTATCGTAGAGATTTATACTTATTATTCCTATAAATATCAGATTTACTCATATTTTAATTTTTTTTCTAGATTTCTAATGATTAATGGGAATATGTTGATCTCTTTTCCTACTAGGAACTCCATTAATAAAATTTTAATCGTAGATTTATATTTATTATTCCTATAAATATCAGATTTACTCATATTTTAATTTTTTTCTAGATTTCGAATGATTAATGGGAATATGTTAATATCTTTTCCTACTAGGAACTCCATTAAAAAATTTTTTATCGTTGAAATTTATACTTATTATTTCTATAAATATCAGATTTGCTCATATTTTAATTTTATTTTAAGATTTCTAATGATTGGAATATGTTAATCTCTTTTCCTACTAGGAACTACATTAATAAAATTTTTATCGTTGAGATAAATACTTATTATTCCTATAAATATCAGATTTACTCAAATTTTAATTTTTTTTAGATTTCTAATGATTAATGGGAATATGTTAATCTCTTTTCCTACTAGGAACTCCATTAATAAAATTTTTATCGTAGAGATTTATACTTATTATTCCTATAAATATCAGATTTGCTCATATTTTAATTTTTTGTTAGATTTCTAATGATTAATGGGAATATGTTGATCTCTTTTCCTACTAGAAACTCTATTAATAAAATTTTTATCGTAGAGATTTATACTTATTATTCCCATAAATATCAGATTTATTCATATTTTAATTTTTTTCTAGATTTCAAATGATTAATGGGAGTATGTTGATCTCTTTTCCTACTAGGAACTCCAAATAAAATTTTTATCGTTGAGATAAATACTTATTATTCCTATAAATATCAGATTTACTCATATTTTTTTTTTTAGATATCTAATGATTAATGGGAATATGTTAATCTCTTTTCCTACTAGGAACTATATTAATAAAATTTTTATCGTAGAGATTTATACTTATTATTATTATAAATATCAGATTTACTCATATTTAATTTTTTTTTAGATTTCTAATGATTAATGGGAATATGTTAATCTCTTTTCCTACTAGGAACTCCATTAATAAAAATTTTATCGTAGAGATTTATACTTATTATTCCTATAAATATCAGATTTACTCATATTTTAATTTTTTTTTAGATTTCTAATGATTAATGGCAATATGTTAATCTCTTTTCCTACTAGGAACTCCATTAATAAAATTTTTATCGTAGAGATTTATACTTATTATTCCTATAAATATCAGATTTACTCATATTAAATTTTTTTTTAGATTTCTAATGATTAATGGGAATATGTTAATCTCTTTTCCTACTAGGAACTCTATTAATAAAATTTTTATCGTAGAGATTTATACTTATTATTCCTATAAATATCAGATTTACTCATATTTAATTTTTTTTTAGATTTCTAATGATTAATGGGAATATGTTAATCTCTTTTCCTACTAGGAACTCCATTAATAAAATTTTTATCGTAGAGATTTATACTTATTATTCCTATAAATATCAGATTTACTCATATTTTAATTTTTTTTTAGATTTCTAATGATTAATGGGAATATGTTGATCTCTTCTCTACTAGGAACTCCATTAATAAAATTTTTATCGTAGAGATTTATACTTATTATTCCTATAAATATCAGATTTACTCATAATTTAATTTTTTTTCTAGATTTCTAATGATTAATGGGAATATGTTGATCTCTTTTCCAACTAGGAACTCCATTAATAAAATTTTAATCGTAGATTTATATTTATTATTCCTATAAATATCAGATTTACTCATATTTTAATTTTTTTCTAGATTTCGAATGATTAATGGGAATATGTTAATATCTTTTCCTACTAGGAACTCCATTAAAAAATTTTTTATCGTTGAGATTTATACTTATTATTTCTATAAATATCAGATTTGCTCATATTTTAATTTTATTTTAAGATTTCTAATGATTGGAATATGTTAATCTCTTTTCCTACTAGGAACTACATTAATAAAATTTTTATCGTAGAGATTTATACTTATTATTCCTATAAATATCATATTTACTCATATTTTAATTTTTTTTTAGATTTCTAATGATTAATGGGAATATGTTGATCTCTGCTCTACTAGGAACTTCATTAATAAAATTTTTATCGTAGAGATTTATACTTATTATTCCTATAAATATCAGATTTACTCATAATTTAATTTTTTTTCTAGATTTCTAATGATTAATGGGAATATGTTGATCTCTTTTCCAACTAGGAACTCCATTAATAAAATTTTAATCGTAGATTTATATTTATTATTCCTATAAATATCAGATTTACTCATATTTTAATTTTTTTCTAGATTTCGAATGATTAATGGGAATATGTTAATATCTTTTCCTACTAGGAACTCCATTAAAAAATTTTTTATCGTTGAGATTTATACTTATTATTTCTATAAATATCAGATTTGCTCATATTTTAATTTTATTTTAAGATTTCTAATGATAGGAATATGTTAATCTCTTTTCCTACTAGGAACTACATTAATAAAATTTTTATCGTTGAGATAAATACTTATTATTCCTATAAATATCAGATTTACTCATATTTTAATTTTTTTTTAGATTTCTAATGATTAATGGGAATATGTTAATCTCTTTTCCTACTAGGAACTCCATTAATAAAATTTTTATCGTAGAGATTTATACTTATTATTCCTATAAATATCAGATTTACTCATATTTTAATTTTTTTTCTAGATTTCTAATGATTAATGGGAATATGTTGATCTCTTTTCCTACTAGGAACTCCATTAATAAAATTTTAATCGTAGATTTATATTTATTATTCCTATAAATATCAGATTTACTCATATTTTAATTTTTTTCTAGATTTCGAATGATTAATGGGAATATGTTAATATCTTTTCCTACTAGGAACTCCATTAAAAAATTTTTTATCGTTGAAATTTATACTTATTATTTCTATAAATATCAGATTTGCTCATATTTTAATTTTATTTTAAGATTTCTAATGATTGGAATATGTTAATCTCTTTTCCTACTAGGAACTACATTAATAAAATTTTTATCGTTGAGATAAATACTTATTATTCCTATAAATATCAGATTTACTCATATTTTAATTTTTTTTTAGATTTCTAATGATTAATGGGAATATGTTAATCTCTTTTCCTACTAGGAACTCCATTAATAAAATTTTTATCGTAGAGATTTATACTTATTATTCCTATAAATATCAGATTTACTCATATTTTAATTTTTTTCTAGATTTCTAATGATTAATGGGAATATGTTGATCTCTTTTCCTACTAGGAACTCCATTAATAAAATTTTAATCGTAGATTTATATTTATTATTCCTATAAATATCAGATTTACTCATATTTTAATTTTTTTCTAGATTTCGAATGATTAATGGGAATATGTTGATCTCTTTTCCTACTAGGAACTTCATTAATAAAATTTTTATCGTTGAGATTTATACTTATTATTTCTATAAATATCAGATTTACTCATATTTTAATTTTTTTTAGATTTCTAATGATTAATGGGAATATGTTAATCTCTTTTCCTACTAGGAACTTTATTAATAAAATTTTTATCGTAGAGATTTATACTTATTATTCTTGTAAATATCAGATTTACTCATATTTTAATTTTTTTTTAGATTTCTAATGTTTAATGGGAATATGTTAATCTCTTTTCCTACTAGGAACTCCATTAATAAATTTTTTATCGTTGAGATAAATACTTATTATTCCTATAAATATCAGATTTACTCATATTTAATTTTTTTTTAGATTTCTAATGATTAATGGGAATATGTTAATCTCTTTTCCTACTAGGAACTCCATTAATAAAATTTTTATCGTAGAGATTTATACTTATTATTCCTATAAATATCAGATTTACTCATATTTTAGTTTTTTTTTAGATTTCTAATGATTAATGGGAATATGTTAATCTCTTTTCCTACTAGGAACTCCATTAATAAAATTTTTATCATAGAGATTTATACTTAATATTTTTGTAAATATCAGATTTACTCATATTTTAATTTTTTTTTAGATTTCTAATGTTTAATGGGAATATGTTAATCTCTTTTCCTACTAGGAACTCCATTAATAAAATTTTTATCGTTGAGATAAATACTTATTATTCCTATAAATATCAGATTTACTCATATTTAATTTTTTTTTAGATTTCTAATGATTAATGGGAATATGTTAATCTCTTTTCCTACTAGGAACTCCATTAATAAAATTTTTATCATAGAGATTTATACTTATTATTCCCATAAATATCAGATTTACTCATATTTTAATTTTTTTTTAGATTTCTAATGATTAATGGGAATATGTTGATCTCTTTTCCTACTAGGAACTCCATTAATAAAATTTTAATCGTAGATTTATATTTATTATTCCTATAAATATCAGATTTACTCATATTTTAATTTTTTTCTAGATTTCGAATGATTAATGGGAATATGTTAATATCTTTTCCTACTAGGAACTCCATTAAAAAATTTTTTATCGTTGAGATTTATACTTATTCCTTCTATAAATATCAGATTTGCTCATATTTTAATTTTATTTTAAGATTTCTAATGATTGGAATATGTTAATCTCTTTTCCTACTAGGAACTCCATTAATAAAATTTTTATCGTTGAGATAAATACTTATTATTCCTATAAATATCAGATTTACTCATATTTTAATTTTTTTTTAGATTTCTAATGATTAATGGGAATATGTTGATCTCTTTTCCTACTAGGAACTCCATTAATAAAATTTTAATCGTAGATTTATATTTATTATTCCTATAAATATCAGATTTACTCATATTTTAATTTTTTTTTAGATTTCTAATAATTAATGGGAATATGTTAATCTCTTTTCCTACTAGGAACTTCATTAATAAAATTTTTATCGTTGAGATTTATACTTATTATTTCTATAAATATCAGATTTACTCATATTTTAATTTTTTTTAGATTTCTAATGATTAATGGGAATATGTTAATCTCTTTTCCTACTAGGAACTTTATTAATAAAATTTTTATCGTAGATATTTATACTTATTATTCCTGTAAATATCAGATTTACTCATATTTTAATTTTTTTTTAGATTTCTAATGTTTAATGGGAATATGTTGATCTCTTTTCCTACTAGGAACTCCATTAATAAAATTTTAATCGTAGATTTATATTTATTATTCCTATAAATATCAGATTTACTCATATTTTAATTTTTTTCTAGATTTCGAATGATTAATGGGAATATGTTAATATCTTTTCCTACTAGGAACTCCATTAAAAAATTTTTTATCGTTGAAATTTATACTTATTATTTCTATAAATATCAGATTTGCTCATATTTTAATTTTATTTTAAGATTTCTAATGATTGGAATATGTTAATCTCTTTTCCTACTAGGAACTACATTAATAAAATTTTTATCGTTGAGATAAATACTTATTATTCCTATAAATATCAGATTTACTCATATTTTAATTTTTTTTTAGATTTCTAATGATTAATGGGAATATGTTAATCTCTTTTCCTACTAGGAACTCCATTAATAAAATTTTTATCGTAGAGATTTATACTTATTATTCCTATAAATATCAGATTTGCTCATATTTTAATTTTTTGTTAGATTTCTAATGATTAATGGGAATATGTTGATCTCTTTTCCTACTAGAAACTCTATTAATAAAATTTTTATCGTAGAGATTTATACTTATTATTCCCATAAATATCAGATTTATTCATATTTTAATTTTTTTCTAGATTTCAAATGATTAATGGGAGTATGTTGATCTCTTTTCCCACTAGGAACTCCAAATAAAATTTTTATCGTTGAGATAAATACTTATTATTCCTATAAATATCAGATTTACTCATATTTTTTTTTTTAGATATCTAATGATTAATGGGAATATGTTAATCTCTTTTCCTACTAGGAACTATATTAATAAATTTTTTATCGTAGAGATTTATACTTATTATTATTATAAATATCAGATTTACTCATATTTAATTTTTTTTTAGATTTCTAATGATTAATGGGAATATGTTAATCTCTTTTCCTACTAGGAACTCCATTAATAAAAATTTTATCGTAGAGATTTATACTTATTATTCCTATAAATATCAGATTTACTCATATTTTAATTTTTTTTTAGATTTCTAATGATTAATGGCAATATGTTAATCTCTTTTCCTACTAGGAACTCCATTAATAAAATTTTTATCGTAGAGATTTATACTTATTATTCCTATAAATATCAGATTTACTCATATTAAATTTTTTTTTAGATTTCTAATGATTAATGGGAATATGTTAATCTCTTTTCCTACTAGGAACTCTATTAATAAAATTTTTATCGTAGAGATTTATACTTATTATTCCTATAAATATCAGATTTACTCATATTTAATTTTTTTTTAGATTTCTAATGATTAATGGGAATATGTTAATCTCTTTTCCTACTAGGAACTCCATTAATAAAATTTTTATCGTAGAGATTTATACTTATTATTCTTATAAATATCAGATTTACTCATATTTTAATTTTTTTTTAGATTTCTAATGATTAATGGGAATATGTTGATCTCTTCTCTACTAGGAACTCCATTAATAAAATTTTTATCGTAGAGATTTATACTTATTATTCCTATAAATATCAGATTTACTCATAATTTAATTTTTTTTCTAGATTTCTAATGATTAATGGGAATATGTTGATCTCTTTTCCAACTAGGAACTCCATTAATAAAATTTTAATCGTAGATTTATATTTATTATTCCTATAAATATCAGATTTACTCATATTTTAATTTTTTTCTAGATTTCGAATGATTAATGGGAATATGTTAATATCTTTTCCTACTAGGAACTCCATTAAAAAATTTTTTATCGTTGAGATTTATACTTATTATTTCTATAAATATCAGATTTGCTCATATTTTAATTTTATTTTAAGATTTCTAATGATTGGAATATGTTAATCTCTTTTCCTACTAGGAACTACATTAATAAAATTTTTATCGTAGAGATTTATACTTATTATTCCTATAAATATCAGATTTACTCATATTTTAATTTTTTTTTAGATTTCTAATGATTAATGGGAATATGTTGATCTCTGCTCTACTAGGAACTTCATTAATAAAATTTTTATCGTAGAGATTTATACTTATTATTCCTATAAATATCAGATTTACTCATAATTTAATTTTTTTCTAGATTTCTAATGATTAATGGGAATATGTTGATCTCTTTTCCAACTAGGAACTCCATTAATAAAATTTTAATCGTAGATTTATATTTATTATTCCTATAAATATCAGATTTACTCATATTTTAATTTTTTTCTAGATTTCGAATGATTAATGGGAATATGTTAATATCTTTTCCTACTAGGAACTCCATTAAAAAATTTTTTATCGTTGAGATTTATACTTATTATTTCTATAAATATCAGATTTGCTCATATTTTAATTTTATTTTAAGATTTCTAATGATAGGAATATGTTAATCTCTTTTCCTACTAGGAACTACATTAATAAAATTTTTATCGTTGAGATAAATACTTATTATTCCTATAAATATCAGATTTACTCATATTTTAATTTTTTTTTAGATTTCTAATGATTAATGGGAATATGTTAATCTCTTTTCCTACTAGGAACTCCATTAATAAAATTTTTATCGTAGAGATTTATACTTATTATTCCTATAAATATCAGATTTACTCATATTTTAATTTTTTTTCTAGATTTCTAATGATTAATGGGAATATGTTGATCTCTTTTCCTACTAGGAACTCCATTAATAAAATTTTAATCGTAGATTTATATTTATTATTCCTATAAATATCAGATTTACTCATATTTTAATTTTTTTCTAGATTTTGAATGATTAATGGGAATATGTTAATATCTTTTCCTACTAGGAACTCCATTAAAAAATTTTTTATCGTTGAAATTTATACTTATTATTTCTATAAATATCAGATTTGCTCATATTTTAATTTTATTTTAAGATTTCTAATGATTGGAATATGTTAATCTCTTTTCCTACTAGGAACTACATTAATAAAATTTTTATCGTTGAGATAAATACTTATTATTCCTATAAATATCAGATTTACTCATATTTTAATTTTTTTTAGATTTCTAATGATTAATGGGAATATGTTAATCTCTTTTCCTACTAGGAACTCCATTAATAAAATTTTTATCGTAGAGATTTATACTTATTATTCCTATAAATATCAGATTTACTCATATTTTAATTTTTTTTCTAGATTTCTAATGATTAATGGGAATATGTTGATCTCTTTTCCTACTAGGAACTCCATTAATAAAATTTTAATCGTAGATTTATATTTATTATTCCTATAAATATCAGATTTACTCATATTTTAATTTTTTTCTAGATTTCGAATGATTAATGGGAATATGTTGATCTCTTTTCCTACTAGGAACTTCATTAATAAAATTTTTATCGTTGAGATTTATACTTATTATTTCTATAAATATCAGATTTACTCATATTTTAATTTTTTTTAGATTTCTAATGATTAATGGGAATATGTTAATCTCTTTTCCTACTAGGAACTTTATTAATAAAATTTTTATCGTAGAGATTTATACTTATTATTCTTGTAAATATCAGATTTACTCATATTTTAATTTTTTTTTAGATTTCTAATGTTTAATGGGAATATGTTAATCTCTTTTCCTACTAGGAACTCCATTAATAAATTTTTTATCGTTGAGATAAATACTTATTATTCCTATAAATATCAGATTTACTCATATTTAATTTTTTTTTAGATTTCTAATGATTAATGGGAATATGTTAATCTCTTTTCCTACTAGGAACTCCATTAATAAAATTTTTATCGTAGAGATTTATACTTATTATTCCTATAAATATCAGATTTACTCATATTTTAGTTTTTTTTTAGATTTCTAATGATTAATGGGAATATGTTAATCTCTTTTCCTACTAGGAACTCCATTAATAAAATTTTTATCATAGAGATTTATACTTAATATTTTTGTAAATATCAGATTTACTCATATTTTAATTTTTTTTTAGATTTCTAATGTTTAATGGGAATATGTTAATCTCTTTTCCTACTAGGAACTCCATTAATAAAATTTTTATCGTTGAGATAAATACTTATTATTCCTATAAATATCAGATTTACTCATATTTAATTTTTTTTTAGATTTCTAATGATTAATGGGAATATGTTAATCTCTTTTCCTACTAGGAACTCCATTAATAAAATTTTTATCATAGAGATTTATACTTATTATTCCCATAAATATCAGATTTACTCATATTTTAATTTTTTTTTAGATTTCTAATGATTAATGGGAATATGTTGATCTCTTTTCCTACTAGGAACTCCATTAATAAAATTTTAATCGTAGATTTATATTTATTATTCCTATAAATATCAGATTTACTCATATTTTAATTTTTTTCTAGATTTCGAATGATTAATGGGAATATGTTAATATCTTTTCCTACTAGGAACTCCATTAAAAAATTTTTTATCGTTGAGATTTATACTTATTCCTTCTATAAATATCAGATTTGCTCATATTTTAATTTTATTTTAAGATTTCTAATGATTGGAATATGTTAATCTCTTTTCCTACTAGGAACTCCATTAATAAAATTTTTATCGTTGAGATAAATACTTATTATTCCAATAAATATCAGATTTACTCATATTTTAATTTTTTTTTAGATTTCTAATGATTAATGGGAATATGTTGATCTCTTTTCCTACTAGGAACTCCATTAATAAAATTTTAATCGTAGATTTATATTTATTATTCCTATAAATATCAGATTTACTCATATTTTAATTTTTTTTTAGATTTCTAATAATTAATGGGAATATGTTAATCTCTTTTCCTACTAGGAACTTCATTAATAAAATTTTTATCGTTGAGATTTATACTTATTATTTCTATAAATATCAGATTTACTCATATTTTAATTTTTTTTAGATTTCTAATGATTAATGGGAATATGTTAATCTCTTTTCCTACTAGGAACTTTATTAATAAAATTTTTATCGTAGAGATTTATACTTATTATTCCTGTAAATATCAGATTTACTCATATTTTAATTTTTTTTTAGATTTCTAATGTTTAATGGGAATATGTTAATCTCTTTTCCTACTAGGAACTCCATTAATAAATTTTTTATCGTTGAGATAAATACTTATTATTCCTATAAATATCAGATTTACTCATATTTAATTTTTTTTAGATTTCTAATGATTAATGGGAATATGTTAATCTCTTTTCCTACTAGGGACTCCATTAATAAAATTTTTATCGTAGAGATTTATACTTATTATTCCTATAAATATCAGATTTACTCATATTTTAGTTTTTTTTTAGATTTCTAATGATTAATGGGAATATGTTAATCTCTTTTCCTACTAGGAACTCCATTAATAAATTTTTTATCGTTGAGATAAATACTTATTATTCCTATAAATATCAGATTTACTCATATTTAATTTTTTTTTAGATTTCTAATGATTAATGGGAATATGTTAATCTCTTTTCCTACTAGGAACTCCATTAATAAAATTTTTATCATAGAGATTTATACTTAATATTTTTGTAAATATCAGATTTACTCATATTTTAATTTTTTTTAGATTTCTAATGATTAATGGGAATATGTTAATCTCTTTTCCTACTAGGAACTCCATTAATAAAATTTTTATCATAGAGATTTATACTTAATATTTTTGTAAATATCAGATTTACTCATATTTTAATTTTTTTTTAGATTTCTAATGTTTAATGGGAATATGTTAATCTCTTTTCCTACTAGGAACTCCATTAATAAAATTTTTATCGTTGAGATAAATACTTATTATTCCTATAAATATCAGATTTACTCATATTTAATTTTTTTTTAGATTTCTAATGATTAATGGGAATATGTTAATCTCTTTTCCTACTAGGAACTCCATTAATAAAATTTTTATCATAGAGATTTATACTTATTATTCCCATAAATATCAGATTTACTCATATTTTAATTTTTTTTAGATTTCTAATGATTAATGGGAATATGTTGATCTCTTTTCCTACTAGGAACTCCATTAATAAAATTTTAATCGTAGATTTATATTTATTATTCCTATAAATATCAGATTTACTCATATTTTAATTTTTTTCTAGATTTCGAATGATTAATGGGAATATGTTAATATCTTTTCCTACTAGGAACTCCATTAAAAAATTTTTTATCGTTGAGATTTATACTTATTCCTTCTATAAATATCAGATTTGCTCATATTTTAATTTTATTTTAAGATTTCTAATGATTGGAATATGTTAATCTCTTTTCCTACTAGGAACTCCATTAATAAAATTTTTATCGTTGAGATAAATACTTATTATTCCTATAAATATCAGATTTACTCATATTTTAATTTTTTTTTAGATTTCTAATGATTAATGGGAATATGTTGATCTCTTTTCCTACTAGGAACTCTATTAATAAAATTTTAATCGTAGATTTATATTTATTATTCCTATAAATATCAGATTTACTCATATTTTAATTTTTTTTTAGATTTCTAATAATTAATGGGAATATGTTAATCTCTTTTCCTACTAGGAACTCCATTAATAAAATTTTTATCATAGAGATTTATACTTAATATTTTTGTAAATATCAGATTTACTCATATTTTAATTTTTTTTAGATTTCTAATGATTAATGGGAATATGTTAATCTCTTTTCCTACTAGGAACTTTATTAATAAAATTTTTATCGTAGAGATTTATACTTATTATTCCTGTAAATATCAGATTTACTCATATTTTAATTTTTTTTTAGATTTCTAATGTTTAATGGGAATATGTTAATCTCTTTTCCTACTAGGAACTCCATTAATAAAATTTTTATCATAGAGATTTATACTTATTATTCCCATAAATATCAGATTTACTCATATTTTAATTTTTTTTTAGATTTCTAATGATTAATGGGAATATGTTGATCTCTTTTCCTACTAGGAACTCCATTAATAAAATTTTAATCGTAGATTTATATTTATTATTCCTATAAATATCAGATTTACTCATATTTTAATTTTTTTCTAGATTTCGAATGATTAATGGGAATATGTTAATATCTTTTCCTACTAGGAACTCCATTAAAAAATTTTTTATCGTTGAGATTTATACTTATTCCTTCTATAAATATCAGATTTGCTCATATTTTAATTTTATTTTAAGATTTCTAATGATTGGAATATGTTAATCTCTTTTCCTACTAGGAACTCCATTAATAAAATTTTTATCGTTGAGATAAATACTTATTATTCCTATAAATATCAGATTTACTCATATTTTAATTTTTTTTAGATTTCTAATGATTAATGGGAATATGTTGATCTCTTTTCCTACTAGGAACTCCATTAATAAAATTTTAATCGTAGATTTATATTTATTATTCCTATAAATATCAGATTTACTCATATTTTAATTTTTTTTTAGATTTCTAATAATTAATGGGAATATGTTAATCTCTTTTCCTACTAGGAACTTCATTAATAAAATTTTTATCGTTGAGATTTATACTTATTATTTCTATAAATATCAGATTTACTCATATTTTAATTTTTTTTAGATTTCTAATGATTAATGGGAATATGTTAATCTCTTTTCCTACTAGGAACTTTATTAATAAAATTTTTATCGTAGAGATTTATACTTATTATTCCTGTAAATATCAGATTTACTCATATTTTAATTTTTTTTTAGATTTCTAATGTTTAATGGGAATATGTTAATCTCTTTTCCTACTAGGAACTCCATTAATAAATTTTTTATCGTTGAGATAAATACTTATTATTCCTATAAATATCAGATTTACTCATATTTAATTTTTTTTTAGATTTCTAATGATTAATGGGAATATGTTAATCTCTTTTCCTACTAGGAACTCCATTAATAAAATTTTTATCGTAGAGATTTATACTTATTATTCCTATAAATATCAGATTTACTCATATTTTAGTTTTTTTTTAGATTTCTAATGATTAATTTGAATATGTTAATCTCTTTTCCTACTAGGAACTCCATTAATAAAATTTTTATCATAGAGATTTATACTTAATATTTTTGTAAATATCAGATTTACTCATATTTTAATTTTTTTTTAGATTTCTAATGTTTAATGGGAATATGTTAATCTCTTTTCCTACTAGGAACTCCATTAATAAAATTTTTATCGTTGAGATAAATACTTATTATTCCTATAAATATCAGATTTACTCATATTTAATTTTTTTTTAGATTTCTAATGATTAATGGGAATATGTTAATCTCTTTTCCTACTAGGAACTCCATTAATAAAATTTTTATCATAGAGATTTATACTTATTATTCCCATAAATATCAGATTTACTCATATTTTAATTTTTTTTTAGATTTCTAATGATTAATGGGAATATGTTGATCTCTTTTCCTACTAGGAACTCCATTAATAAAATTTTAATCGTAGATTTATATTTATTATTCCTATAAATATGAGATTTACTCATATTTTAATTTTTTTCTAGATTTCGAATGATTAATGGGAATATGTTAATATCTTTTCCTACTAGGAACTCCATTAAAAAATTTTTTATCGTTGAGATTTATACTTATTCCTTCTATAAATATCAGATTTGCTCATATTTTAATTTTATTTTAAGATTTCTAATGATTGGAATATGTTAATCTCTTTTCCTACTAGGAACTCCATTAATAAAATTTTTATCGTTGAGATAAATACTTATTATTCCTATAAATATCAGATTTACTCATATTTTAATTTTTTTTTAGATTTCTAATGATTAATGGGAATATGTTGATCTCTTTTCCTACTAGGAACTCCATTAATAAAATTTTAATCGTAGATTTATATTTATTATTCCTATAAATATCAGATTTACTCATATTTTAATTTTTTTTTAGATTTCTAATAATTAATGGGAATATGTTAATCTCTTTTCCTACTAGGAACTTCATTAATAAAATTTTTATCGTTGAGATTTATACTTATTATTTCTATAAATATCAGATTTACTCATATTTTAATTTTTTTTAGATTTCTAATGATTAATGGGAATATGTTAATCTCTTTTCCTACTAGGAACTTTATTAATAAAATTTTTATCGTAGAGATTTATACTTATTATTCCTGTAAATATCAGATTTACTCATATTTTAATTTTTTTTTAGATTTCTAATGTTTAATGGGAATATGTTAATCTCTTTTCCTACTAGGAACTCCATTAATAAATTTTTTATCGTTGAGATAAATACTTATTATTCCTATAAATATCAGATTTACTCATATTTAATTTTTTTTTAGATTTCTAATGATTAATGGGAATATGTTAATCTCTTTTCCTACTAGGAACTCCATTAATAAAATTTTTATCGTAGAGATTTATACTTATTATTCCTATAAATATCAGATTTACTCATATTTTAGTTTTTTTTTAGATTTCTAATGATTAATTTGAATATGTTAATCTCTTTTCCTACTAGGAACTCCATTAATAAAATTTTTATCATAGAGATTTATACTTAATATTTTTGTAAATATCAGATTTACTCATATTTTAATTTTTTTTTAGATTTCTAATGTTTAATGGGAATATGTTAATCTCTTTTCCTACTAGGAACTCCATTAATAAAATTTTTATCGTTGAGATAAATACTTATTATTCCTATAAATATCAGATTTACTCATATTTAATTTTTTTTTAGATTTCTAATGATTAATGGGAATATGTTAATCTCTTTTCCTACTAGGAACTCCATTAATAAAATTTTTATCATAGAGATTTATACTTATTATTCCCATAAATATCAGATTTACTCATATTTTAATTTTTTTTTAGATTTCTAATGATTAATGGGAATATGTTGATCTCTTTTCCTACTAGGAACTCCATTAATAAAATTTTAATCGTAGATTTATATTTATTATTCCTATAAATATGAGATTTACTCATATTTTAATTTTTTTCTAGATTTCGAATGATTAATGGGAATATGTTAATATCTTTTCCTACTAGGAACTCCATTAAAAAATTTTTTATCGTTGAGATTTATACTTATTATTTCTATAAATATCAGATTTGCTCATATTTTAATTTTATTTTAAGATTTTTAATGATTGGAATATGTTAATCTCTTTTCCTACTAGGAACTCCATTAATAAAATTTTTATCGTTGAGATAAATACTTATTATTCCTATAAATATCAGATTTACTCATATTTTAATTTTTTTTTAGATTTCTAATGATTAATGGGAATATGTTAATCTCTTTTCCTACTAGGAACTCCATTAATAAAATTTTTATCGGAGAGATTTAAACTTATTATTAATATAAATATCAGATTTGCTCATATTTTAATTTTTTTTTAGATTTCTAATGATTAATGGGAATATGTTAATCTCTTTTCCTACTAGGAACTCCATTAATAAAATTTTTATCGTTAAGATAAATACTTATTATTCCTATAAATATCAGATTTACTCATATTTTAATTTTTTTTTAGATTTCTAATGATTAATGGGAATATGTTGATCTCTTTTCCTACTAGGAACTCCATTAATAAAATTTTTATCGTAGAGATTTATACTTATTATTCCTATAAATATCAGATTTACTCATATTTTAATTTTTTTCTAGATTTCAAATGATTAATGGGAGTATGTTGATCTCTTTTCCTACTAGGAACTCCAAATAAAATTTTTATCGTTGAGATAAATACTTATTATTCCTATAAATATCAGACTTACTCATAATTTTTTTTTTAGATTTCTAATGATTAATGGCAATATGTTAATCTCTTTTCCTACTAGGAACTCCATTAATAAAATTTTTATCATAGAGATTTATACTTATTATTCCCATAAATATCAGATTTACTCATATTTTAATTTTTTTTCTAGATTTCTAATGATTAATGGGAATATGTTGATCTCTTTTCCTACAAGGAACTCCATTAATAAAATTTTAATCGTAGATTTATATTTATTATTCCTATAAATATCAGATTTACTCATATTTTAATTTTTTTCTAGATTTCGAATGATTAATGGGAATATGTTAATATCTTTTCCTACTAGGAACTCCATTAAAAAATTTTTTATTGTTGAAATTTATACTTATTATTTCTATAAATATCAGATTTGCTCATATTTTAATTTTATTTTAAGATTTCTAATGATTGGAATATGTTAATCTCTTTTCCTACTAGGAACTACATTAATAAAATTTTTATCGTTGAGATAAATACTTATTATTCCTATAAATATCAGATTTACTCATATTTTAATTTTTTTTAGATTTCTAATGATTAATGGGAATATGTTAATCTCTTTTCCTACTAGGAACTCCATTAATAAAATTTTTATCGTAGAGATTTATACTTATTATTCCTATAAATATCAGATTTACTCATATTTTAATTTTTTTTCTAGATTACTAATGATTAATGGGAATATGTTGATCTCTTTTCCTACTAGGAACTCCATTAATAAAATTTTAATCGTAGATTTATATTTATTATTCCTATAAATATCAGATTTACTCATATTTTAATTTTTTTCTAGATTTCGAATGATTAATGGGAATATGTTGATCTCTTTTCCTACTAGGAACTTCATTAATAAAATTTTTATCGTTGAGATTTATACTTATTATTTCTATAAATATCAGATTTACTCATATTTTAATTTTTTTTAGATTTCTAATGATTAATGGGAATATGTTAATCTTTTTTCCTACTAGGAACTTTATTAATAAAATTTTTATCGTAGAGATTTATACTTATTATTCTTGTAAATATCAGATTTACTCATATTTTAATTTTTTTTTAGATTTCTAATGTTTAATGGGAATATGTTAATCTCTTTTCCTACTAGGAACTCCATTAATAAATTTTTTATCGTTGAGATAATTACTTATTATTCCTATAAATATCAGATTTACTCATATTTAATTTTTTTTTAGATTTCTAATGATTAATGGGAATATGTTAATCTCTTTTCCTACTAGGAACTCCATTAATAAAATTTTTATCGTAGAGATTTATACTTATTATTCCTATAAATATCAGATTTACTCATATTTTAGTTTTTTTTTAGATTTCTAATGATTAATGGGAATATGTTAATCTCTTTTCCTACTAGGAACTCCATTAATAAAATTTTTATCATAGAGATTTATACTTAATATTTTTGTAAATATCAGATTTACTCATATTTTAATTTTTTTTTAGATTTCTAATGTTTAATGGGAATATGTTAATCTCTTTTCCTACTAGGAACTCCATTAATAAAATTTTTATCGTTGAGATAAATACTTATTATTCCTATAAATATCAGATTTACTCATATTTAATTTTTTTTTAGATTTCTAATGATTAATGGGAATATGTTAATCTCTTTTCCTACTAGGAACTCCATTAATAAAATTTTTATCATAGAGATTTATACTTAATATTTTTGTAAATATCAGATTTACTCATATTTTAATTTTTTTTTAGATTTCTAATGTTTAATGGGAATATGTTAATCTCTTTTCCTACTAGGAACTCCATTAATAAAATTTTTATCGTTGAGATAAATACTTATTATTCCTATAAATATCAGATTTACTCATATTTAATTTTTTTTAGATTTCTAATGATTAATGGGAATATGTTAATCTCTTTTCCTACTAGGAACTCCATTAATAAAATTTTTATCATAGAGATTTATACTTATTATTCCCATAAATATCAGATTTACTCATATTTTAATTTTTTTTTAGATTTCTAATGATTAATGGGAATATGTTGATCTCTTTTCCTACTAGGAACTCCATTAATAAAATTTTAATCGTAGATTTATATTTATTATTCCTATAAATATGAGATTTACTCATATTTTAATTTTTTTCTAGATTTCGAATGATTAATGGGAATATGTTAATATCTTTTCCTACTAGGAACTCCATTAAAAAATTTTTTATCGTTGAGATTTATACTTATTCCTTCTATAAATATCAGATTTGCTCATATTTTAATTTTATTTTAAGATTTCTAATGATTGGAATATGTTAATCTCTTTTCCTACTAGGAACTCCATTAATAAAATTTTTATCGTTGAGATAAATACTTATTATTCCTATAAATATCAGATTTACTCATATTTTAATTTTTTTTTAGATTTCTAATGATTAATGGGAATATGTTGATCTCTTTTCCTACTAGGAACTCCATTAATAAAATTTTAATCGTAGATTTATATTTATTATTCCTATAAATATCAGATTTACTCATATTTTAATTTTTTTTTAGATTTCTAATAATTAATGGGAATATGTTAATCTCTTTTCCTACTAGGAACTTCATTAATAAAATTTTTATCGTTGAGATTTATACTTATTATTTCTATAAATATCAGATTTACTCATATTTTAATTTTTTTTAGATTTCTAATGATTAATGGGAATATGTTAATCTCTTTTCCTACTAGGAACTTTATTAATAAAATTTTTATCGTAGAGATTTATACTTATTATTCCTGTAAATATCAGATTTACTCATATTTTAATTTTTTTTTAGATTTCTAATGTTTAATGGGAATATGTTAATCTCTTTTCCTACTAGGAACTCCATTAATAAATTTTTTATCGTTGAGATAAATACTTATTATTCCTATAAATATCAGATTTACTCATATTTAATTTTTTTTTAGATTTCTAATGATTAATGGGAATATGTTAATCTCTTTTCCTACTAGGAACTCCATTAATAAAATTTTTATCGTAGAGATTTATACTTATTATTCCTATAAATATCAGATTTACTCATATTTTAGTTTTTTTTTAGATTTCTAATGATTAATTTGAATATGTTAATCTCTTTTCCTACTAGGAACTCCATTAATAAAATTTTTATCATAGAGATTTATACTTAATATTTTTGTAAATATCAGATTTACTCATATTTTAATTTTTTTTAGATTTCTAATGTTTAATGGGAATATGTTAATCTCTTTTCCTACTAGGAACTCCATTAATAAAATTTTTATCGTTGAGATAAATACTTATTATTCCTATAAATATCAGATTTACTCATATTTAATTTTTTTTAGATTTCTAATGATTAATGGGAATATGTTAATCTCTTTTCCTACTAGGAACTCCATTAATAAAATTTTTATCATAGAGATTTATACTTATTATTCCCATAAATATCAGATTTACTCATATTTTAATTTTTTTTTAGATTTCTAATGATTAATGGGAATATGTTGATCTCTTTTCCTACTAGGAACTCCATTAATAAAATTTTAATCGTAGATTTATATTTATTATTCCTATAAATATGAGATTTACTCATATTTTAATTTTTTTCTAGATTTCGAATGATTAATGGGAATATGTTAATATCTTTTCCTACTAGGAACTCCATTAAAAAATTTTTTATCGTTGAGATTTATACTTATTATTTCTATAAATATCAGATTTGCTCATATTTTAATTTTATTTTAAGATTTTTAATGATTGGAATATGTTAATCTCTTTTCCTACTAGGAACTCCATTAATAAAATTTTTATCGTTGAGATAAATACTTATTATTCCTATAAATATCAGATTTACTCATATTTTAATTTTTTTTTAGATTTCTAATGATTAATGGGAATATGTTAATCTCTTTTCCTACTAGGAACTCCATTAATAAAATTTTTATCGGAGAGATTTAAACTTATTATTAATATAAATATCAGATTTGCTCATATTTTAATTTTTTTTTAGATTTCTAATGATTAATGGGAATATGTTAATCTCTTTTCCTACTAGGAACTCCATTAATAAAATTTTTATCGTTAAGATAAATACTTATTATTCCTATAAATATCAGATTTACTCATATTTTAATTTTTTTTTAGATTTCTAATGATTAATGGGAATATGTTGATCTCTTTTCCTACTAGGAACTCCATTAATAAAATTTTTATCGTAGAGATTTATACTTATTATTCCTATAAATATCAGATTTACTCATATTTTAATTTTTTTCTAGATTTCAAATGATTAATGGGAGTATGTTGATCTCTTTTCCTACTAGGAACTCCAAATAAAATTTTTATCGTTGAGATAAATACTTATTATTCCTATAAATATCAGACTTACTCATAATTTTTTTTTTAGATTTCTAATGATTAATGGCAATATGTTAATCTCTTTTCCTACTAGGAACTCCATTAATAAAATTTTTATCATAGAGATTTATACTTATTATTCCCATAAATATCAGATTTACTCATATTTTAATTTTTTTTCTAGATTTCTAATGATTAATGGGAATATGTTGATCTCTTTTCCTACAAGGAACTCCATTAATAAAATTTTAATCGTAGATTTATATTTATTATTCCTATAAATATCAGATTTACTCATATTTTAATTTTTTTCTAGATTTCGAATGATTAATGGGAATATGTTAATATCTTTTCCTACTAGGAACTCCATTAAAAAATTTTTTATTGTTGAAATTTATACTTATTATTTCTATAAATATCAGATTTGCTCATATTTTAATTTTATTTTAAGATTTCTAATGATTGGAATATGTTAATCTCTTTTCCTACTAGGAACTACATTAATAAAATTTTTATCGTTGAGATAAATACTTATTATTCCTATAAATATCAGATTTACTCATATTTTAATTTTTTTTTAGATTTCTAATGATTAATGGGAATATGTTAATCTCTTTTCCTACTAGGAACTCCATTAATAAAATTTTTATCGTAGAGATTTATACTTATTATTCCTATAAATATCAGATTTACTCATATTTTAATTTTTTTTCTAGATTACTAATGATTAATGGGAATATGTTGATCTCTTTTCCTACTAGGAACTCCATTAATAAAATTTTAATCGTAGATTTATATTTATTATTCCTATAAATATCAGATTTACTCATATTTTAATTTTTTTCTAGATTTCGAATGATTAATGGGAATATGTTGATCTCTTTTCCTACTAGGAACTTCATTAATAAAATTTTTATCGTTGAGATTTATACTTATTATTTCTATAAATATCAGATTTACTCATATTTTAATTTTTTTTAGATTTCTAATGATTAATGGGAATATGTTAATCTTTTTTCCTACTAGGAACTTTATTAATAAAATTTTTATCGTAGAGATTTATACTTATTATTCTTGTAAATATCAGATTTACTCATATTTTAATTTTTTTTTAGATTTCTAATGTTTAATGGGAATATGTTAATCTCTTTTCCTACTAGGAACTCCATTAATAAATTTTTTATCGTTGAGATAATTACTTATTATTCCTATAAATATCAGATTTACTCATATTTAATTTTTTTTTAGATTTCTAATGATTAATGGGAATATGTTAATCTCTTTTCCTACTAGGAACTTCATTAATAAAATTTTTATCGTTGAGATTTATACTTATTATTTCTATAAATATCAGATTTACTCATATTTTAATTTTTTTTAGATTTCTAATGATTAATGGGAATATGTTAATCTCTTTTCCTACTAGGAACTTTATTAATAAAATTTTTATCGTAGATATTTATACTTATTATTCCTGTAAATATCAGATTTACTCATATTTTAATTTTTTTTTAGATTTCTAATGTTTAATGGGAATATGTTGATCTCTTTTCCTACTAGGAACTCCATTAATAAAATTTTAATCGTAGATTTATATTTATTATTCCTATAAATATCAGATTTACTCATATTTTAATTTTTTTCTAGATTTCGAATGATTAATGGGAATATGTTAATATCTTTTCCTACTAGGAACTTCATTAATAAAATTTTTATCGTTGAGATTTATACTTATTATTTCTATAAATATCAGATTTACTCATATTTTAATTTTTTTTAGATTTCTAATGATTAATGGGAATATGTTAATCTTTTTTCCTACTAGGAACTTTATTAATAAAATTTTTATCGTAGAGATAAATACTTATTATTCCTATAAATATCAGATTTACTCATATTTTAATTTTTTTTTAGATTTCTAATGATTAATGGGAATATGTTGATCTCTTTTCCTACTAGGAACTCCATTAATAAAATTTTAATCGTAGATTTATATTTATTATTCCTATAAATATCAGATTTACTCATATTTTAATTTTTTTTTAGATTTCTAATAATTAATGGGAATATGTTAATCTCTTTTCCTACTAGGAACTTCATTAATAAAATTTTTATCGTTGAGATTTATACTTATTATTTCTATAAATATCAGATTTACTCATATTTTAATTTTTTTTAGATTTCTAATGATTAATGGGAATATGTTAATCTCTTTTCCTACTAGGAACTTTATTAATAAAATTTTTATCGTAGATATTTATACTTATTATTCCTGTAAATATCAGATTTACTCATATTTTAATTTTTTTTTAGATTTCTAATGTTTAATGGGAATATGTTGATCTCTTTTCCTACTAGGAACTCCATTAATAAAATTTTAATCGTAGATTTATATTTATTATTCCTATAAATATCAGATTTACTCATATTTTAATTTTTTTCTAGATTTCGAATGATTAATGGGAATATGTTAATATCTTTTCCTACTAGGAACTCCATTAAAAAATTTTTTATCGTTGAAATTTATACTTATTATTTCTATAAATATCAGATTTGCTCATATTTTAATTTTATTTTAAGATTTCTAATGATTGGAATATGTTAATCTCTTTTCCTACTAGGAACTACATTAATAAAATTTTTATCGTTGAGATAAATACTTATTATTCCTATAAATATCAGATTTACTCATATTTTAATTTTTTTTTAGATTTCTAATGATTAATGGGAATATGTTAATCTCTTTTCCTACTAGGAACTCCATTAATAAAATTTTTATCGTAGAGATTTATACTTATTATTCCTATAAATATCAGATTTGCTCATATTTTAATTTTTTGTTAGATTTCTAATGATTAATGGGAATATGTTGATCTCTTTTCCTACTAGAAACTCTATTAATAAAATTTTTATCGTAGAGATTTATACTTATTATTCCCATAAATATCAGATTTATTCATATTTTAATTTTTTTCTAGATTTCAAATGATTAATGGGAGTATGTTGATCTCTTTTCCCACTAGGAACTCCAAATAAAATTTTTATCGTTGAGATAAATACTTATTATTCCTATAAATATCAGATTTACTCATATTTTTTTTTTTAGATATCTAATGATTAATGGGAATATGTTAATCTCTTTTCCTACTAGGAACTATATTAATAAATTTTTTATCGTAGAGATTTATACTTATTATTATTATAAATATCAGATTTACTCATATTTAATTTTTTTTAGATTTCTAATGATTAATGGGAATATGTTAATCTCTTTTCCTACTAGGAACTCCATTAATAAAAATTTTATCGTAGAGATTTATACTTATTATTCCTATAAATATCAGATTTACTCATATTTTAATTTTTTTTTAGATTTCTAATGATTAATGGCAATATGTTAATCTCTTTTCCTACTAGGAACTCCATTAATAAAATTTTTATCGTAGAGATTTATACTTATTATTCCTATAAATATCAGATTTACTCATATTAAATTTTTTTTTAGATTTCTAATGATTAATGGGAATATGTTAATCTCTTTTCCTACTAGGAACTCTATTAATAAAATTTTTATCGTAGAGATTTATACTTATTATTCCTATAAATATCAGATTTACTCATATTTAATTTTTTTTTAGATTTCTAATGATTAATGGGAATATGTTAATCTCTTTTCCTACTAGGAACTCCATTAATAAAATTTTTATCGTAGAGATTTATACTTATTATTCTTATAAATATCAGATTTACTCATATTTTAATTTTTTTTTAGATTTCTAATGATTAATGGGAATATGTTGATCTCTTCTCTACTAGGAACTCCATTAATAAAATTTTTATCGTAGAGATTTATACTTATTATTCCTATAAATATCAGATTTACTCATAATTTAATTTTTTTTCTAGATTTCTAATGATTAATGGGAATATGTTGATCTCTTTTCCAACTAGGAACTCCATTAATAAAATTTTAATCGTAGATTTATATTTATTATTCCTATAAATATCAGATTTACTCATATTTTAATTTTTTTCTAGATTTCGAATGATTAATGGGAATATGTTAATATCTTTTCCTACTAGGAACTCCATTAAAAAATTTTTTATCGTTGAGATTTATACTTATTATTTCTATAAATATCAGATTTGCTCATATTTTAATTTTATTTTAAGATTTCTAATGATTGGAATATGTTAATCTCTTTTCCTACTAGGAACTACATTAATAAAATTTTTATCGTAGAGATTTATACTTATTATTCCTATAAATATCAGATTTACTCATATTTTAATTTTTTTTTAGATTTCTAATGATTAATGGGAATATGTTGATCTCTGCTCTACTAGGAACTTCATTAATAAAATTTTTATCGTAGAGATTTATACTTATTATTCCTATAAATATCAGATTTACTCATAATTTAATTTTTTTTCTAGATTTCTAATGATTAATGGGAATATGTTGATCTCTTTTCCAACTAGGAACTCCATTAATAAAATTTTAATCGTAGATTTATATTTATTATTCCTATAAATATCAGATTTACTCATATTTTAATTTTTTTCTAGATTTCGAATGATTAATGGGAATATGTTAATATCTTTTCCTACTAGGAACTCCATTAAAAAATTTTTTATCGTTGAGATTTATACTTATTATTTCTATAAATATCAGATTTGCTCATATTTTAATTTTATTTTAAGATTTCTAATGATAGGAATATGTTAATCTCTTTTCCTACTAGGAACTACATTAATAAAATTTTTATCGTTGAGATAAATACTTATTATTCCTATAAATATCAGATTTACTCATATTTTAATTTTTTTTTAGATTTCTAATGATTAATGGGAATATGTTAATCTCTTTTCCTACTAGGAACTCCATTAATAAAATTTTTATCGTAGAGATTTATACTTATTATTCCTATAAATATCAGATTTACTCATATTTTAATTTTTTTTCTAGATTTCTAATGATTAATGGGAATATGTTGATCTCTTTTCCTACTAGGAACTCCATTAATAAAATTTTAATCGTAGATTTATATTTATTATTCCTATAAATATCAGATTTACTCATATTTTAATTTTTTTCTAGATTTCGAATGATTAATGGGAATATGTTAATATCTTTTCCTACTAGGAACTCCATTAAAAAATTTTTTATCGTTGAAATTTATACTTATTATTTCTATAAATATCAGATTTGCTCATATTTTAATTTTATTTTAAGATTTCTAATGATTGGAATATGTTAATCTCTTTTCCTACTAGGAACTACATTAATAAAATTTTTATCGTTGAGATAAATACTTATTATTCCTATAAATATCAGATTTACTCATATTTTAATTTTTTTTAGATTTCTAATGATTAATGGGAATATGTTAATCTCTTTTCCTACTAGGAACTCCATTAATAAAATTTTTATCGTAGAGATTTATACTTATTATTCCTATAAATATCAGATTTACTCATATTTTAATTTTTTTCTAGATTTCTAATGATTAATGGGAATATGTTGATCTCTTTTCCTACTAGGAACTCCATTAATAAAATTTTAATCGTAGATTTATATTTATTATTCCTATAAATATCAGATTTACTCATATTTTAATTTTTTTCTAGATTTCGAATGATTAATGGGAATATGTTGATCTCTTTTCCTACTAGGAACTTCATTAATAAAATTTTTATCGTTGAGATTTATACTTATTATTTCTATAAATATCAGATTTACTCATATTTTAATTTTTTTTAGATTTCTAATGATTAATGGGAATATGTTAATCTCTTTTCCTACTAGGAACTTTATTAATAAAATTTTTATCGTAGAGATTTATACTTATTATTCTTGTAAATATCAGATTTACTCATATTTTAATTTTTTTTTAGATTTCTAATGTTTAATGGGAATATGTTAATCTCTTTTCCTACTAGGAACTCCATTAATAAATTTTTTATCGTTGAGATAAATACTTATTATTCCTATAAATATCAGATTTACTCATATTTAATTTTTTTTAGATTTCTAATGATTAATGGGAATATGTTAATCTCTTTTCCTACTAGGAACTCCATTAATAAAATTTTTATCGTAGAGATTTATACTTATTATTCCTATAAATATCAGATTTACTCATATTTTAGTTTTTTTTTAGATTTCTAATGATTAATGGGAATATGTTAATCTCTTTTCCTACTAGGAACTCCATTAATAAAATTTTTATCATAGAGATTTATACTTAATATTTTTGTAAATATCAGATTTACTCATATTTTAATTTTTTTTTAGATTTCTAATGTTTAATGGGAATATGTTAATCTCTTTTCCTACTAGGAACTCCATTAATAAAATTTTTATCGTTGAGATAAATACTTATTATTCCTATAAATATCAGATTTACTCATATTTAATTTTTTTTTAGATTTCTAATGATTAATGGGAATATGTTAATCTCTTTTCCTACTAGGAACTCCATTAATAAAATTTTTATCATAGAGATTTATACTTATTATTCCCATAAATATCAGATTTACTCATATTTTAATTTTTTTTTAGATTTCTAATGATTAATGGGAATATGTTGATCTCTTTTCCTACTAGGAACTCCATTAATAAAATTTTAATCGTAGATTTATATTTATTATTCCTATAAATATCAGATTTACTCATATTTTAATTTTTTTCTAGATTTCGAATGATTAATGGGAATATGTTAATATCTTTTCCTACTAGGAACTCCATTAAAAAATTTTTTATCGTTGAGATTTATACTTATTCCTTCTATAAATATCAGATTTGCTCATATTTTAATTTTATTTTAAGATTTCTAATGATTGGAATATGTTAATCTCTTTTCCTACTAGGAACTCCATTAATAAAATTTTTATCGTTGAGATAAATACTTATTATTCCAATAAATATCAGATTTACTCATATTTTAATTTTTTTTTAGATTTCTAATGATTAATGGGAATATGTTGATCTCTTTTCCTACTAGGAACTCCATTAATAAAATTTTAATCGTAGATTTATATTTATTATTCCTATAAATATCAGATTTACTCATATTTTAATTTTTTTTTAGATTTCTAATAATTAATGGGAATATGTTAATCTCTTTTCCTACTAGGAACTTCATTAATAAAATTTTTATCGTTGAGATTTATACTTATTATTTCTATAAATATCAGATTTACTCATATTTTAATTTTTTTTAGATTTCTAATGATTAATGGGAATATGTTAATCTCTTTTCCTACTAGGAACTTTATTAATAAAATTTTTATCGTAGAGATTTATACTTATTATTCCTGTAAATATCAGATTTACTCATATTTTAATTTTTTTTTAGATTTCTAATGTTTAATGGGAATATGTTAATCTCTTTTCCTACTAGGAACTCCATTAATAAATTTTTTATCGTTGAGATAAATACTTATTATTCCTATAAATATCAGATTTACTCATATTTAATTTTTTTTTAGATTTCTAATGATTAATGGGAATATGTTAATCTCTTTTCCTACTAGGGACTCCATTAATAAAATTTTTATCGTAGAGATTTATACTTATTATTCCTATAAATATCAGATTTACTCATATTTTAGTTTTTTTTTAGATTTCTAATGATTAATGGGAATATGTTAATCTCTTTTCCTACTAGGAACTCCATTAATAAATTTTTTATCGTTGAGATAAATACTTATTATTCCTATAAATATCAGATTTACTCATATTTAATTTTTTTTTAGATTTCTAATGATTAATGGGAATATGTTAATCTCTTTTCCTACTAGGAACTCCATTAATAAAATTTTTATCATAGAGATTTATACTTAATATTTTTGTAAATATCAGATTTACTCATATTTTAATTTTTTTTTAGATTTCTAATGATTAATGGGAATATGTTAATCTCTTTTCCTACTAGGAACTCCATTAATAAAATTTTTATCATAGAGATTTATACTTAATATTTTTGTAAATATCAGATTTACTCATATTTTAATTTTTTTTTAGATTTCTAATGTTTAATGGGAATATGTTAATCTCTTTTCCTACTAGGAACTCCATTAATAAAATTTTTATCGTTGAGATAAATACTTATTATTCCTATAAATATCAGATTTACTCATATTTAATTTTTTTTTAGATTTCTAATGATTAATGGGAATATGTTAATCTCTTTTCCTACTAGGAACTCCATTAATAAAATTTTTATCATAGAGATTTATACTTATTATTCCCATAAATATCAGATTTACTCATATTTTAATTTTTTTTTAGATTTCTAATGATTAATGGGAATATGTTGATCTCTTTTCCTACTAGGAACTCCATTAATAAAATTTTAATCGTAGATTTATATTTATTATTCCTATAAATATCAGATTTACTCATATTTTAATTTTTTTCTAGATTTCGAATGATTAATGGGAATATGTTAATATCTTTTCCTACTAGGAACTCCATTAAAAAATTTTTTATCGTTGAGATTTATACTTATTCCTTCTATAAATATCAGATTTGCTCATATTTTAATTTTATTTTAAGATTTCTAATGATTGGAATATGTTAATCTCTTTTCCTACTAGGAACTCCATTAATAAAATTTTTATCGTTGAGATAAATACTTATTATTCCTATAAATATCAGATTTACTCATATTTTAATTTTTTTTAGATTTCTAATGATTAATGGGAATATGTTGATCTCTTTTCCTACTAGGAACTCCATTAATAAAATTTTAATCGTAGATTTATATTTATTATTCCTATAAATATCAGATTTACTCATATTTTAATTTTTTTTTAGATTTCTAATAATTAATGGGAATATGTTAATCTCTTTTCCTACTAGGAACTTCATTAATAAAATTTTTATCGTTGAGATTTATACTTATTATTTCTATAAATATCAGATTTACTCATATTTTAATTTTTTTTAGATTTCTAATGATTAATGGGAATATGTTAATCTCTTTTCCTACTAGGAACTTTATTAATAAAATTTTTATCGTAGAGATTTATACTTATTATTCCTGTAAATATCAGATTTACTCATATTTTAATTTTTTTTTAGATTTCTAATGTTTAATGGGAATATGTTAATCTCTTTTCCTACTAGGAACTCCATTAATAAATTTTTTATCGTTGAGATAAATACTTATTATTCCTATAAATATCAGATTTACTCATATTTAATTTTTTTTTAGATTTCTAATGATTAATGGGAATATGTTAATCTCTTTTCCTACTAGGAACTCCATTAATAAAATTTTTATCGTAGAGATTTATACTTATTATTCCTATAAATATCAGATTTACTCATATTTTAGTTTTTTTTTAGATTTCTAATGATTAATTTGAATATGTTAATCTCTTTTCCTACTAGGAACTCCATTAATAAAATTTTTATCATAGAGATTTATACTTAATATTTTTGTAAATATCAGATTTACTCATATTTTAATTTTTTTTTAGATTTCTAATGTTTAATGGGAATATGTTAATCTCTTTTCCTACTAGGAACTCCATTAATAAAATTTTTATCGTTGAGATAAATACTTATTATTCCTATAAATATCAGATTTACTCATATTTAATTTTTTTTTAGATTTCTAATGATTAATGGGAATATGTTAATCTCTTTTCCTACTAGGAACTCCATTAATAAAATTTTTATCATAGAGATTTATACTTATTATTCCCATAAATATCAGATTTACTCATATTTTAATTTTTTTTTAGATTTCTAATGATTAATGGGAATATGTTGATCTCTTTTCCTACTAGGAACTCCATTAATAAAATTTTAATCGTAGATTTATATTTATTATTCCTATAAATATGAGATTTACTCATATTTTAATTTTTTTCTAGATTTCGAATGATTAATGGGAATATGTTAATATCTTTTCCTACTAGGAACTCCATTAAAAAATTTTTTATCGTTGAGATTTATACTTATTATTTCTATAAATATCAGATTTGCTCATATTTTAATTTTATTTTAAGATTTTTAATGATTGGAATATGTTAATCTCTTTTCCTACTAGGAACTCCATTAATAAAATTTTTATCGTTGAGATAAATACTTATTATTCCTATAAATATCAGATTTACTCATATTTTAATTTTTTTTTAGATTTCTAATGATTAATGGGAATATGTTAATCTCTTTTCCTACTAGGAACTCCATTAATAAAATTTTTATCGGAGAGATTTAAACTTATTATTAATATAAATATCAGATTTGCTCATATTTTAATTTTTTTTAGATTTCTAATGATTAATGGGAATATGTTAATCTCTTTTCCTACTAGGAACTCCATTAATAAAATTTTTATCGTTAAGATAAATACTTATTATTCCTATAAATATCAGATTTACTCATATTTTAATTTTTTTTAGATTTCTAATGATTAATGGGAATATGTTGATCTCTTTTCCTACTAGGAACTCCATTAATAAAATTTTTATCGTAGAGATTTATACTTATTATTCCTATAAATATCAGATTTACTCATATTTTAATTTTTTTCTAGATTTCAAATGATTAATGGGAGTATGTTGATCTCTTTTCCTACTAGGAACTCCAAATAAAATTTTTATCGTAGAGATTTATACTTATTATTCTTGTAAATATCAGATTTACTCATATTTTAATTTTTTTTTAGATTTCTAATGTTTAATGGGAATATGTTAATCTCTTTTCCTACTAGGAACTCCATTAATAAATTTTTTATCGTTGAGATAAATACTTATTATTCCTATAAATATCAGATTTACTCATATTTAATTTTTTTTTAGATTTCTAATGATTAATGGGAATATGTTAATCTCTTTTCCTACTAGGAACTCCATTAATAAAATTTTTATCGTAGAGATTTATACTTATTATTCCTATAAATATCAGATTTACTCATATTTTAGTTTTTTTTTAGATTTCTAATGATTAATGGGAATATGTTAATCTCTTTTCCTACTAGGAACTCCATTAATAAAATTTTTATCATAGAGATTTATACTTAATATTTTTGTAAATATCAGATTTACTCATATTTTAATTTTTTTTTAGATTTCTAATGTTTAATGGGAATATGTTAATCTCTTTTCCTACTAGGAACTCCATTAATAAAATTTTTATCGTTGAGATAAATACTTATTATTCCTATAAATATCAGATTTACTCATATTTAATTTTTTTTAGATTTCTAATGATTAATGGGAATATGTTAATCTCTTTTCCTACTAGGAACTCCATTAATAAAATTTTTATCATAGAGATTTATACTTATTATTCCCATAAATATCAGATTTACTCATATTTTAATTTTTTTTTAGATTTCTAATGATTAATGGGAATATGTTGATCTCTTTTCCTACTAGGAACTCCATTAATAAAATTTTAATCGTAGATTTATATTTATTATTCCTATAAATATCAGATTTACTCATATTTTAATTTTTTTCTAGATTTCGAATGATTAATGGGAATATGTTAATATCTTTTCCTACTAGGAACTCCATTAAAAAATTTTTTATCGTTGAGATTTATACTTATTCCTTCTATAAATATCAGATTTGCTCATATTTTAATTTTATTTTAAGATTTCTAATGATTGGAATATGTTAATCTCTTTTCCTACTAGGAACTCCATTAATAAAATTTTTATCGTTGAGATAAATACTTATTATTCCTATAAATATCAGATTTACTCATATTTTAATTTTTTTTTAGATTTCTAATGATTAATGGGAATATGTT
>NW_027050863.1:0-9737 GCF_954871325.1 Gordionus sp. m RMFG-2023 | reverse complement strand
GATCATGCTTTTAATCTTAAATTTTATTTCATGGTATATTTTTGGACCTATAGTATTCATGAGAGTTTTCCGGTTCACAACTTTTATATTTTGTTATCCATATGTAACACCAACATTTATCTCTTGGCCTAGCTTGTAAAATCCTTCACCTTCTGTTGCATTTAAAGATTGAAGATCTTTATAAATAAAATATAACTGACTTTTCTGTAAAAAGTTTAAGCAAAATTTAAAAGTCTCGCGACAAAAAACACCTAAACATAAAAAGAAAATAGAACTAAATGATACCGGATGTTGTTTATAAAATGCGGAAGATTTTTAGCTTTCATTATTCTTTTTTAAAAAAGAACTAAATTAAATAAGAAAATATATAATATAATTATAAAATTGCTAATTTATATTTATAAAAAAACAATTTAAAAAATTAAAATTTCCGTGATTCACGGGAAATTTATGTTCACTCCCGGGGAAAATTTTGGGAAGGCCTGTCACGCCTTGGAATTTAAAATTTATTCACACTCACGCCGTGACCCACCGTGACACGATGGGTCACGCCTAATTTCACGGCCCGCGCCCACCTCTACTTGGAACCTCAAAATTAATATTAGCTTGCACCTGACTTGGGAATATCTTTTACAAATTATCAAGGGTTGAGCTGGACTTGATAAACTTTTTTAAAATTATAAGATCTTGGATGCTTCCTAATATTGTGAGCTTGAACCTGGCATGACATCTATCGTAAAAAATGAATAAAAATCTCATTCCCCGTCATTTTTGACGGGCTTTCTACTAGTAAAAAATAATAGGCGGATAATTAAGTCAATTCAAAATCCCAGCCCGGCCGGGATTTTGCGGGCCTTTTTTAGCAAATTTTTTTATTTCTACCGCAATTTTCATATTTCTACCGCAACTTTCATATTTCTACCGCAACTTTCATATTTCTCCTGCAATTTGAAAATTTTGACCTGGCAACCCTGATCGTGATGAGTGTATTATATATTTCTTCATCATTATGATCAATATGCTTTTGTGTCATTATAAAATGAGTATTTAAAATTCCCCTCCCTTTACAATGTTTTATATGGCATTTATAATACATTAATGTATAAATACTTATTAGAATATAAAAGGTTGTTATTATATTTTGATTTTATATTGCTTTTTTAAAAAAAATAAATCTTGAAAATTGAATGGTGATTGATCTATTTAAAAATAAAATATAAAGAAAATTAATTTTGAATATCATTGCAATTAAATTGATATAATAAATATTATTTATATTGAATTTTACATGGAATTGATGCATAATTGTTTTCACTGACAACAGCTTCTTGGGTGAGAATAGGAATATCATCTCGAATAGCTTTATAATTGATATAGTAAATATTAATCATATTATATTTACATGGAATTGATGCATAATTGTTTTCACTGACAACAGCTTCTTGGGTGAAAATAGGAATATCATCTTGAATAGCTTTATAATTGATATAGTAAATGTATTAATCATATTATATTTACATAAAATTGATACATAATTGTTTTCACTGACAACAGCTTCTTGGGTGAGAATAAGAATATCATCTTGAATAGCTTTATAATTGATATAGTAAATGTATTAATCATATTATATTTACATGGAATGCATAATTGTTTTCACTGACAACAGCTTCTTGGGCGAGAATAGGAATATCATCTTGAATAGCTTTATAATAATAAAATAAAGACAGGTTAGTATAATAAATTGTGAATTTCATAATGTTAATAAAAAATAATTTCACCAATCAGCCTAATTTTTTAAATTTATAAGATATATCCGGTATAACTAAACTGAGAATTAACAGGTAAACTGAGAATTGACAGGTAAACTGAGAATTGACAGGTAAAATTTATTTTTATTTTATTGCCTATCAATAATTTTTAAATATATAAATAAAATGTTTTTAAAGTAAAAATAAAATCTATCCAAAATTAAAATTATTTAAATATTTAAATTAGAATATAGAAGATATTGTAGTCCATAAATTTATAATATATATAGAACAGATCTATTATATAGAAAATATAACACCAATAATATACTTTGTATATCATAAAAAAATTCCGCTAGATAACGTAATTTATTAAAATTTTTGTTTTAATTAAAAATAATATGAATTATAGGAGCATAATTCTTCGCTCTGGATTAATTAATTTGGTACCAACTTATATAAACATAAAATGAAAAAAATTTTAAGTTTCCATCATTATTTTTGGAGTTATGATGTGGATTCTCAGTTTAGTCAATTTTTTAATTTTTTTTTAGATTTTTGAGATTTCTAAAATATTTTATTTTTTGACTCATTTGGTGTAAACTAACTTATATTAACATAAAATGAAAAAATTTTTAAGTTTCCATCATTATTTTTGGAGTTATGATGTGGATTCTCAGTTTAGTCAATTTTTTAATTTTTTTTAAGATTTTTGGGATTTTAAAAATATTATATTTTTTTGACTCATTTGGTGTAAACTAACTTATATTAACATAAAATGAAAAAAATTTTAAGTTTCCATCATTATTTTTGGAGTTTTGATGTGGATTCTCAGTTTAGTCAATTTTTTAATTTTTTTTTAGATTTTTGGGATTTTAAAAATATTTTTTTTTTGGCTCATTTGGTGTAAACTAACTTATATTAACATAAAATGAAAAAATTTTTAAGTTTCCATCATTATTTTTGGAGTTATGATGTGGATTCTCAGTTTAGTCAATTTTTTAATTTTTTTTTTAGATTTTTGGGATTTTAAAAATATTTTATTTTTTTTGACTCATTTGGTGTAAACTAACTTATATTAACATAAAATGAAAAAAATTTTAAGTTTCCATCATTATTTTTGGAGTTATGATGTGGATTATCAGTTTAGTCAATTTTTTAATTTTTTTTTAGATTTTTGGGATTTTAAAAATATTTTATTTTTTTGACTCATTTGATGTAAACTAACTTATATTAACATAAAATGAAAAAATTTTTAAGTTTCCATCATTATTTTTGGAGTTATGATGTGGATTCTCAGTTTAGTCAATTTTTTAAATTTATTTTTAAAAAAAAAACAAATTAAAAATAATAAAAATTTAGAATTATTTGAGCCTCAGCCAAATATTGACGATATGCTAATTCTTCATCGTTACTATAGTGCGTTAAGAAATAGTGAAAAATATAAGAGAAGGATTTTTTATTTGGTTAATATGTCTTCAGCAGTTAACCAATTACAAGATATTTTTATTGCCGAATATTTAGGTGAGTATCCAGGTAAAATATTCATGGCAATAATAAAATATCTCAATCTATATATTCAAGCACACCGCGTTGCGTTTACAAAACAATTGCTAATAAAGTAAAGTACCAAACACCTAGTTATATCTACCAAGAATTACTAATTGAAGATCTTGATATAATAGGACCTCGAAATGTAAAACAAATAGCTAATATTAAATATAATCTTTTAAGCAAAAATGAATCAGGATACTTGTCTAATTTTGCTGATCAAGCTCTTGATATTTTAAAAAACATGTATAAATACCCATTGGTACAAAAGGTTGATATCAGCCCCGATAAAGTAATATCTCTTATTTTATATACTCCCCTCCAGATAGATAACATTAAATATATCTGCTCAAATAATAATCCTAGCATTATAAGTATAGATAAAACTTATAATTTAGGAGAATTGTTTGTAACATGCATCGTTTTTAAACATAAATGTATAAAAACTCACCGTTTACACGATCATTCAATTTTCTTAGGACCTATATTTTTACACGGTAATTCGGATTATCAAACATTTAATGATTTTTTCTCTCACCTTGAATCAATTTTTAAAAAAAATCGTATACCCTTAAATAATTTAATTTTTGGGAGTGACGGAGAATTGGGGATGGTATCGGCTTTGCGTAGAAATTTTATAAATTCAACCCATCTTTTATGTACTAAACACATTAAAGAAAATGTAATTCATTTTTTAACTAATAACGAAGGAGTTGAAATAAAAATTAGAAACATAATTATAAATTTTATTTTCAATAAAGATGGAATAATATATTCATTAACCGATGAAATCTTAAAAAAAGATACAGATAATTTAAAACAATTTTGCTTAAAAAAAAATTATACAAAATTTGTAAAATATTTAGATAATTATTTAATGGATAAATTATATAATATGGTATAATTACCTTTAAAAAATAAAATAATTTTAACACCCTACACCAACAATAATTGTGAAAGTATAAATCATGTATTAAAAACAAAATTTGATTGGAAAAAAACTCCTTTAAATATAATAAATAAAATAAATGATATAATTTTAATACAGGAAAAAGACTTCGAGAGAGCCATATGTGGGTTGGGCCCTTATTATCTAACAAAGGCATTAGATATATCATCCATGCATCAGAGCTGGGCTGAGATGACAGATGATGAACATAAGGCAATTCTGTTGAAAATATTAAAAGAAAATAGTAATGGAAAACTAATTACCTCAACATGTGGTCAATTAGCTATAATGAAACCTTTAGGATCAAAAAAACCTAATCAAGCCAAAAGAGCCAAAGCGGAAAGAACGAAAACAATAAGACCATAGATTTATATGTTTTTTATTATAAACCTCTAATTTCCAACAATTAATATATCCAATAATTAATTAAATAATTCTCCCTATATTTATAAAAAATAATTTATATAATATTAACAATTATCGATCCTCCTGGCTTTTACAAAAAATTGATATATGTATGTAAAGAAACCTTCTTATCTTCTTATGAAACTTTATAATATATTTATCTTAATTTTTTTATAAAATTATAATTAATAATATTTGTGGTATTGCTATTTCTAATTGGTCAAAAATTTTTTTATTCTATTTTTATGATATAAAAATACCCAACGGTCTTTTTTAAGACCAAAGAAAACCCAACGGCCCTAATAAATTGAAGTAAATTAGTTTTCCGATTCCAACTATAAAATAATGCATTTATTTATGTTAATATAAGTTAGTTTACACCAAATGAGTCAAAAAAATAAAATATTTTTAAAATCCCAAAAATCTAAAAAAAAATTAAAAAAATTGATTAAACTGAGAATCCACATAATAACTCCAAAAATAATGATGCTAACTTAAAAATTTTTTCATTTTATGTTAATATAAGTTAGTTTACATCAAATGAGTAAAATTAAATATTTTTAAAATCCCAAATATCTAAAAAAAAATTAAAAAATGGACTAAACTGAGAATCCACATCATAACTCCAAAAATCATGATGGAAACTTAAAATGTTTTTCATTTTATGTTAATATAAGTTAGTTTATACCAAATGAGTCAAATAAAATAAAATATTTTTAAAATCCCAAAAATCTAAAAAAAAATTAAAAAATTGATTAAAAAAATCCCAAAAATCTAAAAAAAAATTAAAAAATTGACTAAACTGAGAATCCACATCATAACTCCAAATATAATCATGGAAACTTAAAATTTTTTTCATTTTATGTTAATATAAGTTAGTTTACACTAAATGAGTAAAAAAATAAAATATTTTTAAAAACCAAAAATCTAAAAATAAACTAAACTGAGAATCCACATCATAATTCCAAAAATAATGATGGAAACTTAAAAAAATTTTCATTTTATGTTAATGTTAGTTTACATCAAATGAGTCAAAAAAAAAAATATTTCTAAAATCCCAAAAATCTAAAAAAAAATTAAAAAATTGACTAAACTGAGAATCCACATCATAACTCCAAAAATAATGATGAAACTTAAAAAATTTTTCATTTTATGTTAATATAAGTTAGTTTACACCAAATGAGTCAAAAAAATAAAATATTTTTAAAATCCCAAAAATCTAAAAAAAAATTAAAAAATTGACTAAACTGAGAATCCACATCATAACTCCAAAAATAATAATGGAAACTTAAAAATTTTTTCATTTTATGTTAATATAAGTTAGTTTACATCAAATGAGTCAAAAAAAAATATTTTTAAAATCCCTAAAATCTAAAAAAAAATTAAAAAATTGACTAAACTGAGAATCCACATCATAACTCCAAAAATAATGATGGAAACTTAAAATTTTTTCATTTTATGTTAATATAAGTTAGTTTACACCAAATGAGTCAAAAAAAATAAAATATTTTTAAAATCCCAAAAATCTAAAAAAAATTAAAAATTTACTAAACTGAGAATCCACATCATAACTCCAAAAATAATGATGGAAACTTAAAAATTTTTTTCATTTTATGTTAATATAAGTTAGTTTACACCAAATGAGTCAAAAAAATAAAATATTTTTAAAATCCCAAAAATCTAAAAAAAAATTAAAAAATTGACTAAACTGAGAATCCACATCATAACTCCAAAAATAATGATGGAAACTTAAAAAATTTTTCATTTTATGTTAATATAAGTTAGTTTACATCAAATGAGTCAAAAAAATAAAATATTTTTAAAATCCCAAAAATCTAAAAAAAATTAAAAAATTGACTAAACTGAGAATCCACATCATAACTCCAAAAATAATGATGGAAACTTAAAATTTTTTCATTTTATGTTAATATAAGTTAGTTTACACCAAATGAGTCAAAAAAAATAAAATATTTTTAAAATCCCAAAAATCTAAAAAAAATTAAAAATTTACTAAACTGAGAATCCACATCATAACTCCAAAAATAATGATGGAAACTTAAAAATTTTTTTCATTTTATGTTAATATAAGTTAGTTTACACCAAATGAGTCAAAAAAATAAAATATTTTTAAAATCCCAAAAATCTAAAAAAAAATTAAAAAATTGACTAAACTGAGAATCCACATCATAACTCCAAAAATAATGATGGAAACTTAAAAAATTTTTTCATTTTATGTTAATATAAGTTAGTTTACACCAAATGAGTCAAAAAAAATAAAATATTTTTAAAATCCCAAAAATCTAAAAAAAATTAAAAATTTACTAAACTGAGAATCCACATCATAACTCCAAAAATAATGATGGAAACTTAAAAAATTTTTCATTTTATGTTAATATAAGTTAGTTTACATCAAATGAGTCAAAAAAAATAAAATATTTTTAAAATCGCAAAAATCTAAAAAAAATTAAAAATTTACTAAACTGAGAATCCACATCATAACTCCAAAAATAATGATGGAAACTTAAAATTTTTTCATTTTATGTTAATATAAGTTAGTTTACACCAAATGAGTCAAAAAAATAAAATATTTTTAAAATCCCAAAAATCTAAAAAAAAATTAAAAAATTGACTAAACTGAGAATCCACATCATAACTCCAAAAATAATGATGGAAACTTAAAATTTTTTCATTTTATGTTAATATAAGTTTGTTTACACCAAATGAGTCAAAAATATAAAATATTTTTAAAATCCCAAAAATCTAAAAAAAATTAAAAAATTTACTAAACAAAGAATCCACATCATAACTCCAAAAATAATGATGGAAACTTAAAAAAAATTTCATTTTATGTTAATGTTAGTTTAAATCAAATGAGTCAAAAAAAAAATATTTCTAAAATCCCAAAAATCTAAAAAAAAATTAAAAAATTGACTAAACTGAGAATCCACATCATAACTCCAAAAATAATGATGGAAACTTAAAAATTTTTTCATTTTATGTTATAATATAAGTTAGTTTACACCAAATGAGTCAAAAAAAATAAAATATTTTTAAAATCCCAAAAATCTAAAAAAAAATTAAAAAATTGACTAAACTGAGAATCCACATCATAACTCCAAAAATAATGATGGAAACTTAAAAATTTTTTCATTTTATGTTATAGTTTACATCAAATGAGTCAAAAAAAAAAATATTTTTAAAATCCCAAAAATCTAAAAAAAAATTAAAAAATTGACAAAACTGAGAATCCACATCATAACTCCAAAAATAATGATGGAAACTTAAAAAAAATTTCATTTTATGTTAATGTTAGTTTACATCAAATGATTCAAAAAAAAATATTTTTAAAATCCCAAAAATCTAAAAAAAAATTAAAAAATTGACTAAACTAAGAATCCACATCATAATAACTCCAAATATAATCATGGAAACTTAAAATTTTTTTCATTTTATGTTAATATAAGTTAGTTTACACTAAATGAGTAAAAAAATAAAATATTTTTAAAATCCAAAAATCTAAAAAAAAATTAAAAAATAAACTAAACTGAGAATCCACATCATAACTCCAAAAATAATGATGGAAACTTAAAAAATTTTTCATTTTATGTTATAGTTTACATCAAATGAGTCAAAAAAAAAAATATTTTTAAAATCCCAAAAATCTAAAAAAAAATTAAAAAATTGACAAAACTGAGAATCCACATCATAACTCCAAAAATAATCATGGAAACTTAAAAATTTTTTCAGTTTATGTTATAATATAAGTTAGTTTACACCAAATGAGTCAAAAAAAATAAAATATTTTTAAAATCCCAAAAATCTAAAAAAAAATTAAAAAATTGACTAAACTGAGAATCCACATCATAACTCCAAAAATAATCATGGAAACTTAAAAATTTTTTCAGTTTATGTTATAATATAAGTTAGTTTACACCAAATGAGTCAAAAAAAATAAAATATTTTTAAAATCCCAAAAATCTAAAAAAAAATTAAAAAATTGACTAAACTGAGAATCCACATCATAACTCCAAAAATAATGATGGAAACTTAAAATTTTTTTCATTTTATGTTAATATAAGTTAGTTTACACCAAATGAGTCAAAAAAATAAAATATTTTTAAAATCCCAAAAATCTAAAAAAAAATTAAAAAATTGACTAAACTGAGAATCCACATCATAACTCCAAAAATAATGATGGAAACTTAAAAATTTTTTCATTTTATGTTAATATAAGTTTGTTTACACCAAATGAGTCAAAAAAATAAAATATTTTTAAAATCCCAAAAATCTAAAAAAAATTAAAAAATTTACTAAACTGAGAATCCACATCATAACTCCAAAAATAATCATGGAAACTTAACAGTTTATGTTATAATATAAGTTAGTTTACACCAAATGAGTCAAAAAAAATAAAATATTTTTAAAATCCCAAAAATCTAAAAAAAAATTAAAAAATTGACTAAACTGAGAATCCACATCATAACTCCAAAAATAATGATGGAAACTTAAAAATTTTTTCATTTTATGTTAATATAAGTTAGTTTACACCAAATGAGTCAAAAAAATAAAATATTTTTAAAATCCCAAAAATCTAAAAAAAAATTAAAAAATTGACTAAACTGAGAATCCACATCATAACTCCAAAAATAATGATGGAAACTTAAAATTTTTTCATTTTATGTTAATATAAGTTTGTTTACACCAAATGAGTCAAAAATATAAAATATTTTTAAAATCCCAAAAATCTAAAAAAAATTAAAAAATTTACTAAACAAAGAATCCACATCATAACTCCAAAAATAATGATGGAAACTTAAAAAAAATTTCATTTTATGTTAATGTTAGTTTAAATCAAATGAGTCAAAAAAAAAATATTTCTAAAATCCCAAAAATCTAAAAAAAAATTAAAAAATTGACTAAACTGAGAATCCACATCATAACTCCAAAAATAATGATGGAAACTTAAAAATTTTTTCATTTTATGTTATAATATAAGTTAGTTTACACCAAATGAGTCAAAAAAAATAAAATATTTTTAAAATCCCAAAAATCTAAAAAAAAATTAAAAAATTGACTAAACTGAG
>NW_027050862.1:0-7221 GCF_954871325.1 Gordionus sp. m RMFG-2023 | reverse complement strand
CATTTGATGTAAACTAACATTAACATAAAATGAAAATTTTTTTAAGTTTCCATCATTATTTTTGGAGTTATGATGTGGATTCTCAGTTTTGTCAATTTTTTAATTTTTTTTTAGATTTTTGGGATTTTAAAAATATTTTATTATTTTTAACTCATTTGGTGTAAACTAACTTATATTATAACATAAAATGAAAAAAATTTTAAGTTTCTGATGTGGATTCTCAGTTTAGTCAATTTTTTAATTTTTTTTTAGATTTTTGGGATTTTAAAAATATTTTATTTTTTTGACTCATTTGGTGTAAACTTACTTATATTAACATAAAATGAAAAAATTTTTAAGTTTCCATCATTATTTTTGGAGTTATGATGTGGATTCTAAGTTTAGTTTATTTTTTAATTTTTTTTTAGATTTTTGGATTTTAAAAATATTTTATTTTTTTACTCATTTAGTGTAAACTAACTTATATTAACATAAAATGAAAAAAATTTTAAGTTTCCATGATTATATTTGGAGTTATGATGTAAATTCTCAGTTTAGTCAATTTTTTAATTTTTTTTTAGATTTTTGGGATTTTAAAAATATTTAATTTTTTTGACTCATTTGATGTAAACTAACTTATATTAACATAAAATGAAAAAATTTTCAAGTTTCCATCATCATTTTTGGAGTTATGATGTGGATTATCAGTTTAGTCAATTTTTTAATTTTTTTTTAGATTTTTGGGATTTTAAAAATATATAATTTTTTGACTCATTTAATGTAAACTAACTTATATTAACATAAAATGAAAAAATTTTTAAGTTTCCATCATTATTTTTGTAGTTATGATGTGGATTCTCAGTTTAGTCTTTTAATTTTTTTTTAGATCTTTGGGATTTCTAAAATATTTTATTTTTTTTGACTCATTTAGTGTAAACTAACTTATATTAACATAAAATGAAAAAATTTTTAAGTTTATTTTTTGGAGTTATGATGTGGATTCTCAGTTTAGTCAATTTTTTAATTTTTTTTTTAGATTTTTGGGATTTTAAAAATATTTAATTTTTTTGACTCATTTGATGTAAACTAACTTATATTAACATAAAATGAAAAAATTTTTAAGTTTCCATCATTATTTTTGGAGTTATGATGTGGATTCTCAGTTTAGTCAATTTTTTAATTTTTTTTTTAGATTTTTGGGATTTTAAAAATATTTTATTTTTTTGACTCATTTGGTGTAAACTAACTTATATTAACGTAAAATGAAAAAATTTTTAAGTTTACATATTTATTTTTGGAGTTATGATGTGGATTCTCAGTTTAGTCAATTTTTTTAGATTTTTGGGATTTTAAAAATATTTTATTTTTTTTGACTCATTTGGTGTACTAACTTATATAAACATAAAATGAAAAATTTTTAAGTTTCCATCATTATTTTTGGAGTTATGATGTGGATTCTCAGTTTAGTAAATTTTTTAATTTTTTTTAGATTTTTGGGATTTTAAAAATATTTTATTTTTTTGACTCATTTGGTGTAAACAAACTTATATTAACATAAAATGAAAAAATTTTTAAGTTTCCATCATTATTTTTGGAGTTATGATGTGGATTCTCAGTTTAGTCAATTTTTTAATTTTTTTTTAGATTTTTGGGATTTTAAAAATATTTTATTTTTTTGACTCATTTGGTGTAAACTAACTTATATTAACATAAAATGAAAAAAATTTTAAGTTTCCATCATTATTTTTGGAGTTATGATGTGGATTCTCAGTTTAGTCAATTTTTTAATTTTTTTTTAGATTTTTGGGATTTTAAAAATATTTTATTTTTTTGACTCATTTGGTGTAAACTAACTTATATTATAACATAAACTGAAAAAATTTTTAAGTTTCCATGATTATTTTTGGAGTTATGATGTGGATTCTCAGTTTAGTCAATTTTTTAATTTTTTTTTAGATTTTTGGGATTTTAAAAATATTTTATTTTTTTTGACTCATTTGGTGTAAACTAACTTATATTATAACATAAACTGAAAAAATTTTTAAGTTTCCATGATTATTTTTGGAGTTATGATGTGGATTCTCAGTTTTGTCAATTTTTTAATTTTTTTTTAGATTTTTGGGATTTTAAAAATATTTTTTTTTTTGACTCATTTGATGTAAACTATAACATAAAATGAAAAATTTTTTAAGTTTCCATCATTATTTTTGGAGTTATGATGTGGATTCTCAGTTTAGTTTATTTTTTAATTTTTTTTTAGATTTTTGGATTTTAAAAATATTTTATTTTTTTACTCATTTAGTGTAAACTAACTTATATTAACATAAAATGAAAAAAATTTTAAGTTTCCATGATTATATTTGGAGTTATTATGATGTGGATTCTTAGTTTAGTCAATTTTTTAATTTTTTTTTAGATTTTTGGGATTTTAAAAATATTTTTTTTTGAATCATTTGATGTAAACTAACATTAACATAAAATGAAATTTTTTTTAAGTTTCCATCATTATTTTTGGAGTTATGATGTGGATTCTCAGTTTTGTCAATTTTTTAATTTTTTTTTAGATTTTTGGGATTTTAAAAATATTTTTTTTTTTGACTCTTTTGATGTAAACTATAACATAAAATGAAAAAATTTTTAAGTTTCCATCATTATTTTTGGAGTTATGATGTGGATTCTCAGTTTAGTCAATTTTTTAATTTTTTTTTAGATTTTTGGGATTTTAAAAATATTTTATTTTTTTTGACTCATTTGGTGTAAACTAACTTATATTATAACATAAAATGAAAAAATTTTTAAGTTTCCATCATTATTTTTGGAGTTATGATGTGGATTCTCAGTTTAGTCAATTTTTTAATTTTTTTTTAGATTTTTGGGATTTTAGAAATATTTTTTTTTTGACTCATTTGATTTAAACTAACATTAACATAAAATGAAATTTTTTTTAAGTTTCCATCATTATTTTTGGAGTTATGATGTGGATTCTTTGTTTAGTAAATTTTTTAATTTTTTTTAGATTTTTGGGATTTTAAAAATATTTTATTATTTTTGACTCATTTGGTGTAAACAAACTTATATTAACATAAAATGAAAAAATTTTAAGTTTCCATCATTATTTTTGGAGTTATGATGTGGATTCTCAGTTTAGTCAATTTTTTAATTTTTTTTTAGATTTTTGGGATTTTAAAAATATTTTAATTTTTTGACTCATTTGGTGTAAACTAACTTATATTAACATAAAATGAAAAAATTTTTAAGTTTCCATCATTATTTTTGGAGTTATGATGTGGATTCTCAGTTTAGTAAATTTTTTAATTTTTTTTAGATTTTTGGGATTTTAAAAATATTTTATTTTTTTGACTCATTTGATGTAAACTAACTTATATTAACATAAAATGAAAAATTTTTTAAGTTTCCATCATTATTTTTGGAGTTATGATGTGGATTCTCAGTTTAGTCAATTTTTTAATTTTTTTTTAGATTTTTGGGATTTTAAAAATATTTTATTTTTTTTGACTCATTTGGTGTAAACTAACTTATATTAACATAAAATGAAAAATTTTTTAAGTTTCCATCATTATTTTTGGAGTTATGATGTGGATTCTCAGTTTAGTCAAATTTTTAATTTTTTTTTAGATTTTTGGGATTCTAAAAATATTTTATTATTTTTGACTCATTTGGTGTAAACTAACTTATATTATAACATAAAATGAAAAAATTTTTAAGTTTCCATCATTATTTTTGGAGTTATGATGTGGATTCTCAGTTTAGTCAATTTTTTAATTTTTTTTTAGATATTTGGGATTTTAAAAATATTTTATTTTTTTTGACTCATTTGGTGTAAACTAACTTATATTAACATAAAATGAAAAAATTTTTAAGTTTCCATGATTATATTTGGAGTTATGATGTGGATTCTCAGTTTAGTCAATTTTTTAATTTTTTTTTAGATTTTTGGGATTTTAAAAATATTTTTTTTTTGACTCATTTGATGTAAACTATAACATAAAATGAAAAATTTTTTAAGTTTCCATCATTATTTTTGGAATTATGATGTGGATTCTCAGTTTAGTTTATTTTTAGATTTTTGGTTTTTAAAAATATTTTATTTTTTTACTCATTTAGTGTAAACTAACTTATATTAACATAAAATGAAAAAAATTTTAAGTTTCCATGATTATATTTGGAGTTATGATGTGGATTCTCAGTTTAGTCAATTTTTTAATTTTTTTTTAGATTTTTGGGATTTTTTTAATCAATTTTTTAATTTTTTTTTTAGATTTTTGGGATTTTAAAAATATTTTATTTTATTTGACTCATTTGGTATAAACTAACTTATATTAACATAAAATGAAAAACATTTTAAGTTTCCATCATGATTTTTGGAGTTATGATGTGGATTCTCAGTTTAGTCCATATTTTTTTTTAGATATTTGGGATTTTAAAAATATTTAATTTTACTCATTTGATGTAAACTAACTTATATTAACATAAAATGAAAAAATTTTTAAGTTAGCATCATTATTTTTGGAGTTATTATGTGGATTCTCAGTTTAATCAATTTTTTTAATTTTTTTTTAGATTTTTGGGATTTTAAAAATATTTTATTTTTTTGACTCATTTGGTGTAAACTAACTTATATTAACATAAAATGAAAAAAATTTTAAGTTTCCATCATTATTTTTGGAGTTATGATGTGGATTCTCAGTTTAGTCAATTTTTTAATTTTTTTTTAGATTTTTGGGATTTTAAAAATTTTTTTTTTTTGACTCATTTGATGTAAACTATAACATAAAATGAAAAACTTTTTAAGTTTCCATCATTATTTTTGGAGTTATGATGTGGATTCTCAGTTTAGTTTATTTTTTAATTTTTTTTTAGATTTTTGGATTTTAAAAATATTTTATTTTTTTACTCATTTAGTGTAAACTAACTTATATTAACATAAAATTAAAAAAATTTTAAGTTTCCATGATTATATTTGGAGTTATGATGTGGATTCTCAGTTTAGTCAATTTTTTAATTTTTTTTTAGATTTTTGGGATTTTAAAAATTTTTTTTTTTTGACTCATTTGATGTAAACTATAACATAAAATGAAAAACTTTTTAAGTTTCCATCATTATTTTTGGAGTTATGATGTGGATTCTCAGTTTAGTTTATTTTTTAATTTTTTTTTAGATTTTTGGATTTTAAAAATATTTTATTTTTTTACTCATTTAGTGTAAACTAACTTATATTAACATAAAATGAAAAAAATTTTAAGTTTCCATCATTATTTTTGGAGTTATGATGTGGATTCTCAGTTTAGTCAATTTTTTAATTTTTTTTTAGATTTTTGGGATTTTAGAAATATTTTTTTTTTGATTCATTTGATGTAAACTAACATTAACATAAAATGAAATTTTTTTTAAGTTTCCATCATTATTTTTGGAGTTATGATGTGGATTCTCAGTTTAGTAAATTTTTTAATTTTTTTTTAGATTTTTGGGATTTTAGAAATATTTTTTTTTTTTGACTCATTTGATGTAAACTAACATTAACATTTTTAAGTTTCTGATGTGGATTCTCAGTTTAGTCAATTTTTTAATTTTTTTTTAGATTTTTGGGATTTTAAAAATATTTTTTTTTTTGACTCATTTGATGTAAACTAACATTAACATAAAATGAAAATTTTTTTAAGTTTCCATCATTATTTTTGGAGTTATGATGTGGATTCTCAGTTTTGTCAATTTTTTAATTTTTTTTTAGATTTTTGGGATTTTAAAAATATTTTATTATTTTTAACTCATTTGGTGTAAACTAACTTATATTATAACATAAAATGAAAAAAATTTTAAGTTTCCATCATTATTTTTGGAGTTATGATGTGGATTCTCAGTTTAGTCAATTTTTTAATTTATTTTTAGATTTTTGGGATTTTAGAAATATTTTTTTTTTGACTCATTTGATGTAAACTAACATTAACATAAAATGAAATTTTTTTTAAGTTTCCATCATTATTTTTGGAGTTATGATGTGGATTCTTTGTTTAGTAAATTTTTTAATTTTTTTTAGATTTTTGGGATTTTAAAAATATTTTATTTTTTTGACTCATTTGGTGTAAACAAACTTATATTAACATAAAATGAAAAAATTTTTAAGTTTCCATCATTATTTTTGGAGTTATGATGTGGATTCTCAGTTTAGTCAATTTTTTAATTTTTTTTTAGATTTTTGGGATTTTAAAAATATTTTATTTTTTTGACTCATTTGGTGTAAACTAACTTATATTAACATAAAATGAAAAAAATTTTAAGTTTCCATCATTATTTTTGGAGTTATGATGTGGATTCTCAGTTTAGTCAATTTTTTAATTTTTTTTTAGATTTTTGGGATTTTAAAAATATTTTATTTTTTTTGACTCATTTGGTGTAAACTAACTTATATTATAACATAAACTGAAAAAATTTTTAAGTTTCCATGATTATTTTTGGAGTTATGATGTGGATTCTCAGTTTAGTCAATTTTATAATTTTTTTTTAGATTTTTGGGATTTTAAAAATATTTTATTTTTTTTGACTCATTTGGTGTAAACTAACTTATATTATAACATAAACTGAAAAAATTTTTAAGTTTCCATGATTATTTTTGGAGTTATGATGTGGATTCTCAGTTTTGTCAATTTTTTAATTTTTTTTTAGATTTTTGGGATTTTAAAAATATTTTTTTTTTTTGACTCATTTGATGTAAACTATAACATAAAATGAAAAATTTTTTAAGTTTCCATCATTATTTTTGGAGTTATGATGTGGATTCTCAGTTTAGTTTATTTTTTAATTTTTTTTTAGATTTTTGGATTTTAAAAATATTTTATTTTTTTACTCATTTAGTGTAAACTAACTTATATTAACATAAAATGAAAAAAATTTTAAGTTTCCATGATTATATTTGGAGTTATGATGTGGATTCTCAGTTTAGTCAATTTTTTAATTTTTTTTTAGATTTTTGGGATTTTAAAAATATTTTTTTTTGAATCATTTGATGTAAACTAACATTAACATAAAATGAAATTTTTTTTAAGTTTCCATCATTATTTTTGGAGTTATGATGTGGATTCTCAGTTTTGTCAATTTTTTAATTTTTTTTTAGATTTTTGGGATTTTAAAAATATTTTTTTTTTTGACTCATTTGATGTAAACTATAACATAAAATGAAAAAATTTTTAAGTTTCCATCATTATTTTTGGAGTTATGATGTGGATT